>NC_056729.1:885195457-885202957 GCF_019279795.1 Protopterus annectens
TTAGGCCTATTATATCTTCTCCACTATTTATCCTTAGTGATTGATGCAGTTTTGGGACCCATCATTACTGAAGAAACTTCTAACACATGTTGCAAACTGGTCATGCAGACTGCCTAGTAACATGCCACAAAACTGAGGGAGTTGCAGGAATGTCTAGCAAGTACTGACTGTGCAGTATCTGTGTCAGCAATTGCCTGGACTCTGCATAAGTGTGGTGTATGGGTTAGGGTAATCAGATGGGACAGTTGTACCACAGGAAACATAGCCAGGCCTCTCTACAGGTAGCATATACTTAACAGCAAAAGTCTCCAAAATGCATGTGTTGCAGTGTGTACTGGTGTACCAAGACCACATTGGAAACCTACAGACAGTATCAATTAAGATACATGTGCTGCACAACCACCTCACCCCACCTCAGGCCCACCATCCCTATCTGTACCTTGCCAGTGCCAGTGTACACCTGTATGTTTGCCATTCATTAGCAGGGACTAGGCTGGTACACATGGTGTTCAGAATTTGTGACACTGGAAAATGACACATGTGTAGGCCATAGTTGTGAAACATCTGAAAAATGGCTTAGGGTGGGGAGGGGGTGTCATCCTCAAATACAACAGTGCACTGAAGCAGAGATCCAAAGCTCACTAAGAATGTCTGTATCTGCACACAGTCAAGGCCATGAATTGTGGCAGACATAACCCTGACTCCACAGCAATAGCGATGGCAATGGCACTGTGTGACCTCCAAGGGCTGTGCACATGAGTTGACCTTGCGATCATGCAGAGTTGGGGGACATTTGTAGGGCAGAGTGACCAAATACTGGCAAATGCAGATGACCCATGCTAATATACCCCTTCCAGGAATAGGGACTGCTGTAGTACACATAACAGTAGGTGCAACAAACCATCATGATAAGGGTGTGGACACATAGGCACCTACAAATTGTATGCATCTCATTCAGCATCTGCACAGCTAACACATTTGTTTGATACTGCATTTGATTGCACAGGTCATATGTCACATATCAGATTCATGTAATGTTAACATATGCAGTAATGCGGCCCCGGTGCATATCAGGGAAGTGGGCACAATATCAATAAGGGTGTGTACACTCCCCATAGCCATGGTAAGATTTGAAGGTTGTCAGTGTAATTTTATTTTATTGGCCATACATGCACCACTGTTGTTGAGATCTGTAAATCAGACATCAGGCATTTTCCAATGACTTCTGTCCACATATCATCCCTGGTATGTGTTGAACAAGCACATATGGGCTGTGAGCAGCATAGCAAACATAACTGACACACATATACACATTCCACAATGGTGTGCACATCTATGAGGTATGGTGCACAGCACATGCCAGGGTGCCGAACAGGTGCACAGCAATACTGTGTACATGGGAGCAGTGTGTTCCAGGGGAAGTAGCATCACCTACTAACACAACCCATGCATCACAGAGATGAATAATGCTGCTAGCAGGGATTGACTATAGCTGCACTGCATGCTTTTGAGGGCCATATGTCATGCATGTTGACAGAGAGGTAATAAGAGGTCTGTGTGTAATATTTTGGGGCAACCTCACCTGTAAGTGTGTGTGTGTGTGTGTGTGTGTGTGTGTGTGTGTGTGTGTGTGTTAATTTGTCTTTAAGTGCTATCTGATGGAGTGGAGGGGGGTTGATGTATGTAGAATGCATGTGTGTAGAATGCATGTGTGTATGTGTGTGTGTGTTTGTATGTGTGTCCATGTATGCACATGTGTGAGTGTGGGGTTGTTCATACCTTTCAACTTCCCTTAGAAATCGTGCAGTACATAGACATGGACAGAAACATTAGACACCAGGAATACTATACTGATATGTAATCTCAGAACAGCTGATAGTATAATAAAGTCTGCAGCATGAAAGATGCATTGGGAGGGAAAACTAGACACCAGGGATAATGTTTTAATTGCAATCAACAGAAAGGTGAAAGAATACCCACATATGCTGCACTAAAGATGCATTGGGGAATTACTAGACAACCCCAGAGAGTGTTTCCACATATTACTGTAGTTCACATAAAAAGTTAATAGAGCAACAGCTCTTGCATCTACTGAACAATAGTTAAGTATGACACTCCTGTGCAGGACATGATTGAGTGACGGAAGTAGCCCATAACATATGTGGGCCATGCTCAAGATGTCTGGACAAAACCAGGGTGAACACTGGATGACATCAGGGAGTCTTTGAAAAAATGACTCCAATCAAGTTAAAGAGTTAATGGAGTAACATGCCATGTTTTGTGATTACTTTTCTGAGCAATTAGAAGAATGATACATTAATGATTGGTATTATTGACTGTAATTATTCAAGACTGATGCAGGATGGGGAAATTAAAACACAAAACTAGGGACATTCTGTAAAGTCAGGGACAGGTAAGTAGTATGGTGGAATGTCAGGACATGTGTGTGTGTGTGTGTGTGTGTGTGTGTGTGTGTGTGTGTGTGTGTGTGTGTGTGTGTGTGTGTGTGTGTACTGTTAAGCAATGATGTACAGGTCTTAAAGTGCATTTCTTGTTTTCCCCTCACATGTGGCGAGATGGATCAGGGTCCTGCATGCAGGCAATCTGATGTTGTTGTCCATGCAGACACTGAAAATGATGATAGGTATGCTGAGGCACAGGCGGAGTTGACAAGCATTGAAGCTGCACTATTGTTTGACATCCCACTGTTATCCACCCCATCCTCGCACACAGTCACAATGCCTATACATACCCCATCACCAGTGGCCATAGTTGAAGGAGAGTTGGTGGTTGGTGGCATTGGACAGGGCAGTGTGGTATCTATGGTATGTGTGTCTGGACACAGCAGCCATAGCTAGATTTCCAGCGGGGTACTACATACACAGATGTACAGGGGAGCTCATTGGAGGGCTGGCAGTCATCGTGCCCCTGGCAGAAGTGCCACATCTGGTACCACCAGACACATGTTTCAGGCCATCATGGAGACGCTGGCATGTATGGAACGGCACACCAGACAGGCTCTGAGGCTGCAGAGGGCTACTCACTCAGCTGTTGCTGACAACATCCATGATCTTGCAGGTTCCCTCCATTATTTTTCAGAGGTCATGGATAGACGGTTGTGTGAGATGGGAATACTCGACAGTGGAATGTCCATGCTCAGGCATATGGTGGGAGTGGTGTGATGGCCACATGGACATAGGCCAGCAACACCAACAGCTGGAGGTCGACGTGGACATACCAGAACACAGAGCTGCTCCCATAGTGGCAGTACCAGCCCCAGCACTGCAGGGGGGCATTGTCCACAACACCCCACAGCAGGCCATGTGCACATGGCTCTGGCCAATCCCAAGAGGGACCCGGATCCAGTGAACATCATCATCAGGGAAGAGTAGCGTATAGTGGCTTGTACCTGGTGGTGCCCATGGAACCCCTAGCAGGCACAGTTCTCGTGTCCATGGCCAGAGGTGGTAAACTACACACCCTGCCAGGTACGGTCTGCAGCTGTCAAACAAACCCCTGTATAGGGCAGCCACATGGCAGAAATGTGTGCATGCATACACACACACACAATACCAACACAGCTAGGGCAACCCCATACCTACACACACCACATCACCACAGCCAGATTAATAATTAAACCCCCTCACTCACACACATGGTGTCAACCATATGGCTCAGCCTAGGTCTCTGGCAAACCAACAACACACCCTGTGTGTATGATGATACCTGTGCCACATCCCTGTCATCCATAACATCGATGCAGGTGCAGGATAATATGGTTCTGATGCACACAGTGACTGTACTGTGATGTACCAATGTAATGCTGTGTAACATGTTGTCAGCAGTAAAGTTTAATGCTTACATGTCAGGAAGTGTAGCTGTCCAACCATGATGCATTATAGCTGTTATTAACACTGAGTGATTCTGGTCTCCATAATGTATTCTGTTTATGTTGTAGGTGTCCATGTGTCAGCACGATGATGGTCTGCTGTTGTATCCTACAAGGGGTATGGCACTGTGGTGACACCTTGGCTGTGCCATATCCTGGGTAAAGGTGAACACATCTCACAGGTCTGTATAAAAGTTACTGCATGTGCCACATGGCCGATAGGTCTGGGAGTGGTATATACAGGTGAGTGCATGGTGGCTGATGTCAGCAGCCCTTCTACAGTGGACAATGGTAAGTGCACTGGGTGGTACACACCACATGTTTGTGTATAACACACACAGAGGCTTTGGTGTTGATGCAATACACAGAGAATACTGTAGAAATGGATTTATGTACCTGTGCAAGGAATCCATTGTAGCCTATGTAATTCTACCAAGACAGAATAGGCACAACAACACATTGGGAAATAAGCAGTCTGCTAGTTTAATGTCATTGACAATGGTACTGGAAGGGTACATGTCCTCTTCCCCAATGTAGTGCAATCCTCAGCTCAGTAAAATTAGGTGTGCTGGTGTGGGTGGCACAGCCCTACCCTTTAGAGGGTGAGAGGTGCTGTAGAACAACAGATAGTGTGATAGATAGCTACTTAACCTGTTAACATGAACTGTACAGTATTACGGCCAGCTAAGTGGGGGGATACACTCAACAGTAACTGCAATGATGGTGGCTGTGCCCACAAGAGCCACACCCAGCTATATATACCAACCCCAGTATCGCTGTACACCTATACAGTAGGGAAGAGGGCATTTACACATCTACCACTAGTTGTGATGGAATGTATTTCCACAGGATGATACCTGTGAAATGTTAGCATATGTCAGGCAGTTCTAAGACAGATTACCTCCTAGGATAGCATATTCTGTAAATGGAAGTAGATTCCTTCACATACACACACACACTCTTACTTGGCAACACTGGGACTAGAACCCCTACCTAGGTATGTAGTACTACTGACGTGTATGGCCTTAATTTCACACACCACACAGCTTTTAGGATGAGGTGTGTTCCAGGTTACATGTTACGTGAAGAACATCCCCAGGCCTATACAGTATGGTAATGGGGGATGTACTGGTTGTTTATGGACATTACATAGTGTGACATACTGTCATATACACATTGACAAACACATAACAGTCATACACACATCTGAGAGACCTGGGCTTATCAGTGCTAACTACCTTGTCAGTGTGTCCATTTTGTTACAGATAAGTTGCACACAGCACATGCATAACTGGGCTGGATAGTGTTATCAGTTACCTGTATGGTTGATGGTGACAGTGGTCTCCATACAGTGGAACATGGGACATGTACTGGGGGTACCATGGTGTAAAGACTGTATACCCAGCACCCACACCCCACAGTAGATATTGTATGCACTGAAACCCATGATAACACACTGATATACTCACCATCACACATTGACCAGGACTGCAATACAACCCCTTGTCTATCCCAAGAGTGCTACTACAGGGATATGCATCTAAAGTACATGCCATAGGGATAGTAGGGTGATGCATTGTCATGGCTCTCCTATGGTCAGCCACATCACTATCCCTAATACTGTGTGGCAAGGCATATTGTATTAGGAGAATGTGACCTCAGAATGCTGTATCCTACATATACACACACATGCACACATACACACACTTGCCAGAACTCAAAGAACATCCCATGCCTATCAACCTGTGTTGTGCTGGTACTGAAAGCCCCAGGTAGCCCTTAGGGAGAAGAGTGTAAAAAAGTACATGCAATGTCTGGTACAGCAGCAGCCACATCTAACTATGGCAATGGGGGATTGCGGTGGGTGTGAAGGGCCTCAGGGTATTCTCAACTACAGGTCTGCAAACGCACAGACACTTTTATTCTCAATAATAATATTTATTTATTTATTTATTTAAATTTGTTGACCGGGAGTGTCCGACTGGATGTGGGTCCATTTTCAGTGGAGGCCCGGGGAGAAAAGCTCCACAGTTAAAATAAACAGACAGTAGTTACATTGGATTACATAGCGATTAACAATTTAACATAGAAATTACTTACAACATATTTACAGATGAAGAACATAGTACATCAGTAGACAACTAGAATCTTTATCTGTGAAGTACATAACAGGCATTAACAAATGTAATAATGAGAAGTTCCTGCTGTATAATAAGTACTAGGCTTATGAGCATCTGAGCTTGCTATCATCAAGGTAGTTAGTGGAGTGGAAAGAAAGGTAGTAGTTGGATGGGGTGGATGATATTAGAGTGGGAGGTAATTGTGGGTGGGAGTGAGTTCCATAATTTGGCTATGGCGCAAGAGAATAGTGCTTCACCAGCAGAGTTATTGGCTTTAGTGATCTGCAAGTGATTTTTGTTGCTGGATCTTAGTGGCCTGGTGGTGCGATAGGATTGGAGTAGATTCTGGAGGGATGGGACATTTAGTGGATGGTTTACTAGTTTGTGGGCGAGTGAGAGTTGATACCACTGAAGGAGGTGAGGGAGTTCAAGCCAGCCCAGTTCAGCAAGTGAGAGACAGTGGTGACTACGGTAGGATACCCCTGTGGCGAATTTGGCGATTTTGTTGTAGCAGGTCTCTAGCTTGTTTAGATAACATTGCCTTAGGTTGGTATGTACTGGAGAGGAATAAAGTAGGGTGGAGATAAGGTGGGAATTTGCTATTGAAATCTTTGCTGCTTTGGTGAGAAATTGTTTATTTCTGTATAATGCTCCTATTTTTTTGTGGACTTTTTTATGGTCATGGATATGTGAATGTCAAATTTTAGTTTATTGTCTATTTCCACTCCTAGCAATTTGGTGTGTTCAGTTGGGTATATAGTGGTGTTGTCTTTTGCTGTGATGTTAAAGTGAGAGTTGTTTTGAGTATGTTTGGTGGGTTGGAAGATGAGTAGTTTAGTTTTGTTTGGGTTGAGTATTAATTGGGCATCGGATAACCATGTTTCAACAGAGGAAAAGGCTTCCTGTGTGACTTTTTGCAGTTTGAGTAGGGACTGGGCTGAGCAGATGATGGTCGAGTCATCTGCGTATTGGACGAGTGTGCCATGTTTGGTGGCAGAGGCTAGATTATTGGTGTAAACAGGGAAAAGTAGGGGTCCAAGGATGGATCCTTGGGGAACCCCTATGGAGACAGGTAGTTGGGGAGATATGTCATTCTGCCATACAAAGGATTGTTGGCGGTCAGACAGGTAACTCTGAAACCAGTTGGTGACTGATTGTGAGAAGGATAGGTTATTGAGGACAGAGATAAGTTGTTTGTGTGGGACCATGTCAAATGCTTTAGATAGGTCTAGAAAGGTAGCAGAGTAGAGATAGCCATTGTTTTTATGCTGAAGGATAGTGTTAGTAAAGGAGAGTAAGGCAGTGGTGGTGCTATGGTTTGGTCGGAAACCATGCTGAGTACTGGAAAGGAGGTTGTTAGTAAGGAGGTAGTGCGAGACCTGAGAGTGTATGCATCTCTCTAGTATTTTGGAGAATGGAGAAAGAATAGCTATGGGGCGGTAATTGGTTAGTTCTGCAGAGGGTCCTCCTTTGTGGAAGGGGATTATATGT
>NC_056729.1:885507957-885625457 GCF_019279795.1 Protopterus annectens
AGAGACTTATGTGACTTATATGTGTCCATTATTAAATACTAGGCCTCAAGCATCAACTATTCACACAGTTATACCTCTCAAAAGTACTGATGGTCACCAAATGCCATCAGTTTTGCACCATATGTTTGTACTGGGAAATAAATAAAGAGAGAAGTTAAAATGTAATGAGACACATTTCTGTTTTAGACTTCACAACCCTCACAAGTTCATTAACAATATTGATGCAAAAAAAAGTTTGATGCTATCGCCTGTCTGACTTTCTAAAACTAATATAATTCAAGTACACAATTACCAGTTGAACATCACAATACTGAGCACTAAGCCAGCTATGCACCCTGAGCATCAGACACAAAGTTTATGTATCCCTGAATCCAAAAGATAGAAAACAGAGCTATGGCACAGTTATCATCACTTGTACAGGGTGTTGTTGTGGGACCAGGAAGCCTAGGCTGACAAAAAAGGTCAGTGAGCGTATATGAGTAAAAAAGAAAAGCAGGCAGACATTTGGATAAAGTAACAAATGGCCAGTGAGACAAAATGAGTTTTAATTTTAATGGCTTGAACCATGTAACATTTGTGTGTGTGTATCTGTGTGAGTCCTCCAGGTGAAATTGGTGTGTGAATGTCTGCATGAACACATTCAAGCTCTGTGCTAGCTCTACATCTTGGTATGCTGGACAGGTATGAGCCTTGTATGTTAGAAGTGGCAGTTCATCACTATTGTACTTCGACCATGAGAACTGGCATGTCCATGCCGACAGTCAGATGCACTACTACTACCTGAATTTGACTGATGTCTGCTGGGTGAACTTCCCTCATGAGGATTCCCAGGACCAAGACCCCATGGCTTACCACATCTAGGTATGGACAGCTCAACCAATGATGTAGCAGTGAAGTACTGCCACTATGGGAGTGTGATTGGGCATGGCCACATCGGCTAACAGCAGATGTTGTGACTGAACTATTCCCAAAAGGATGCCATCCCTCTCGCAGGAGACATTTCATCACAGACACTGCCCATTCCAATGTGTCATTCATCTGATTCATTGAATCAGCAATGCAGCAGAGCAGTCACACATGTCAGCCTGTGCCACATCTTTACCCTAAGCATTTCCCTGGAGGACCTATGGAAACATGCCTGAGCCTCCATTATGGTTCTAAACATACTTTAAGTGGCATGGGAAGAGACAGCTGTATCAGGTGGAGGCTGCACAGCAGGCCTCCTCCGAGCAGCCCTAACAACACACTTATGTGGTACCTCATCCACACTTTAGCTACAGCCAGAGTCAACATGCACTGTAGCTGTAGTGACCACACTTCTCTGATTGATTGTCTCACTTTCCACCTGTCCAATATTTGAGGGCTGAGTGGAATGGGTATGTGTAGGCTTACTGGCTGTACCTGAAGGAATTACAGGGTATGGCTGTATGTCAACCTCAGTGTCCGATTCAACCTCTGCACACCCCAACTGTGCCTTTGTTTGGCCACCATCATCAGAGTGCATTGACACTCTGACATCAGATGGTAGAAGTCCCACACTTCCACTATCAGGATGACCTGATGATAAGCAACAAACACAGGAAAAAATTAAAACCTACACTACTAGAGTCCAATATATGCTAACAAGCTAACAGTGGTGCCACTATTACAGACAGTACAGCAATACACATAACAGTCCTAATACCAACATCACAAACAAAATATTTTCTTTGACTTGTTCATCAGTACTGACATAAAAATGTTTGGCTTATTGCATGCAGATGGTTGTAGGCTCCCTATGCTTGATGGTCCTGGAAGAATTTAAGCAAAAGTTAAGGACAGCATCATCACAATTTACAGTAACACAGGGGGTAAAACATTTTTCCCTTTATATGTCCATTACCTATATTTTCAACAAGAGCTTGGATTATAAGTCCAACCCAAGCCCCATGTGTAATCAGTCAGAATGTGTTGCTAACTGTAGCAGTCTACAATCCCCCCAACCAATGTTTTGTTAAACATAGCTAACATATTGATGTAAATATATTACTTTACAAGATTATTTAACAATTGGGATACATAATCTTACCTGGATGCTCCTTCTGGGGCATACTTGCTGTCCCTGAAACAGTAGCACCAATGTCAATGACATGCTGTACTGAAATTTCCTGGTTGCTGCCTGGCACCCTGACAGTGGACAGGAACTCTTCATTTGCTGTTAGTTATGCATTTGTAGTAGGCCCCTTTTTCCCATCCAATCACAGGCTACTGCAGCTGCTCTCCTCAGTGCATATAAGATCATGTCAGTGGCCCTATGATGCACCTGATAATATGTCCTGCTGTGGCTGCCTACTGCATTTACATCTGCAACTATCTGCTGCCAAATTTGCATTCTTCCTGACCTATATCCATGTCCACTGTCAAGCAGAAGGGCACCATATGACCTACAAGCTTTCACAATGACCAGATTCTCAGGGTCAATGAAGGGTGGTTTTTGGGGATTGAGACACCTGGATGCCATAGTCCTAGGTGTCCTAAAACACAACAGATAGATACTACACACAAGTATCAGATAACTAACAAAAATCTGTTCCCAGATAAAACAGAGAAGGTAGGATTTCAGAATTATCCACTGGAGAAAAATAAGACAGTTCAGATATTTGAAATATGAACAACAAGAATTGTGCGGTTGTAACATTTTACATTCACACACAAAGCAAGACTGGATGCAAAACAAGGGAGAGTAAAAATAGCAACATATCCTTGTTTGTGCCAAATCACAAAGGCAGCTTTGCTTCCCCATCCCCAAAATAATGGGCAAATGACATAATTTGCTAACAAACTCTCAGTGAAATGCTAAAAGTGCTATCAAATGAACTGTCCCTGAAGTCTGTGTACAAATTTAACACAGAACATTCCATTTTAAGCTATTGCCAAACATGTATACCAATGAAATGTGCTGACAAACATGCCCATGTCATCGGTACACTTCAAAGTAATGCATACAGATAACAGAAGCATTTGCTAATTGATATATATAACTATATGTATATCTATAACTATGAAACAGATTTTTCTTAATGACATTTTAGTATCTACAATATATAGCTGAAATATGAAAACATACCTTCTCCAGTTCAATAGTCTTCTGTGCAGATATACTCCAAAGTAATAGCCTCTTCTGTGTTCCCACATAAACAAGTCTCCTCATGTTCAGGTTCCCTAGCTACATGGTTGCCTTTGTATGGTGTAGATCCAGGTCTGTTAGCAGGGTGAAGATGCAAATGAGGTGTTAACTCATTAGACTTGCTGAATCCCAAATGCTTGACTGTTTGTAGCAGATTTAAACATAGCTGAGGCACTCCCTCAGTGTTTGTTGATAATGGATTGCAACTTTGAATGATTACTGGTAGGGAGAAGGAAAGCACAACAGCAATTCAGCCTGCCTTAAATCAGGTGGGTGTGTCAGGTAAGACTTCAAAGTGTATAGATGTAATTATAAGGTTGAAAATGTAAGTAAGCAGCATACAATTCACAGGTTCTGTCCATTAACATCCAACCTTTCCTTTATTCGTTGACAAATGTATATTATTGACATTTAATATTTTCACACATTTTAATGACAAGGCTGTTGAATGCCTTACAGACTGCATGTCTCAGATTATTGGTCAGATAAAACAAGACTGAGCAACAAACACAGAGAGGTAAGATGGAGTTTCATTTTTTGCAAGCAATAGTCATAAAATGTTTTGTGATCACTCAGTGCACTACATCAGAAATTAATACATGTACAAATAACTGTTATGTGGTTTCTTAGTACTGTGGATGATGATGCAGTTGGTTATATAAATAATGACTTTAGTTCCCTACTGCAAAGCTTTTGTGTGGAAAAGAGAGATAAGGCACCCTTATTGTGTTCTGAAGGTACATTGGAGTGAGATTTAAAATCCAGACCTATGTAGAAATATTTCATGTATGCTAGCAAACATTTTGTAGTGCTTATTTCATAGATTGCATTTTTTCATTTCAACTACTTTTCCTTTTTGGCCAGTGTTTATGCAGTGCATGGCTTAGTACAAACAAGGAAAGCAGAGAAATTAAGTCAGGTTTGACTGTGCTTATCATTTATATCATTTGTGTGACACTTATCAATGCACAAACCTGGACTAGTGGCCCACACAGGAAGCAGAGGGTATATGTAAAAATGCAAAAGTCAAAAATGATGCATTGTTGCTATTTTTGCTTTCCATCATGCAACACTGCTTAGCAGTGTTACTCAATTGTTAGTAAGGTTCACCAGCACTTGCAGTCATCAAACACCTGCAGACAAGATGCAAACAGCCAATAATTGAAAACTTATGTATTCAATTAACTCTGTTGGGCACTGTGCAAACACACTTAGTGGTGTCGTATGGTGGTTAACACAGATAAATTAAGAATGAGTAGGAATTTATGGAAATGTCATGTCACTAGACCTATGGCAGCAGTTGTAAGTGTAGGGATGGAGTGCAAATGGTCCTGGGCTCTACAGGGTGTACATCCTATTTTTACTGTTATGACAGTGCAGTTCATAGCAATGAAGTATAAAATAGACAAGTGTTATTTCAACATTCTTGTGTCAACAAGTATAAATGTAGGACTGCCATACACCTGGCCCTGGGTTCTAATACAGGACGTTCCAGACATTTTTACTGTTGTTCCATTTCCCATTATATTCACCTTCACTTATAACACTTTAGATAGTGGAAGCAATATGAATTATATATGTGAGAGATAAAACACTCTTATTGTGTTTTCAGATGTATGACTGAGAGTATACTGTCTACTATATTTCTATAAGTACAATTCTGATATCTAGACTTGGATGGCCTTCACAATTGATTAAGACGCATACACAACTGGATCTATGTACAAGACCCTTGTTAGGTCACATATATACATGTGTAACACCTCAAACTGTCAGCTGTATTTATGAATGATTCCTGAGTACGTCTGAGAAGCAATTCCTCTGTGGCAAAGATGGAAGATCAATGCTGTGGAAGAAAATGTTTTGTCCCTTATGTCTAGGTTTGAATCCCACACTTTAATAATCAATTTTGTCATTTTATTAAGCCAAAAACAAATGTGTCAGGCCATGACATTTATGCCCCCAGTGCATGTCTGCAAACCTAACTCACCTAACAGTTATCTTCCCATTTTCAATATATATTTCCAAGCTACATCAGCAGGCACACCTCAAACTAAGGTCAAATGTTAGATTAACCTTCCTATTTCAAATATTTATTTTATCCCTACTTGGCACTGCTTGACATTGCGCAAATGTGGTTGGCATCATTTCTCTGGTTTGTGTACTACCAGTAAACTGGAATTGGTGGGAAATCATTAGTTTCTGTTGTTCTAGGTCACATGTTAGACATGTCTGGAGTTAGTGGGGAAGATGTCCAATTTAGGGCACAAAGATGGGATGTCCAGGAGTCCAACCAGGAGTTTAGGGTATTTATTGGACCCCTTGTAAAGCACCACAGCCAAAGGCTTCTGGAAGTGGACTATTCTGGCTCCCAGTGCAAGTCTGAGGCATAGAGTAGTGTGGCTCAGGCTGTATCCACTGCTATTGGCATCCTGTGCACTGGAGAACAGTATAATAATCATATTAATGATCTACAGATGTGCAAAAGGGATACTATAGACCATCAGTTGACTGAATGTGAGACTGAAGACATCACACTACTGTGTAAGTATGATGATAAGAGTCTATTTATTATACTAAGAACGCTAAATATAGGCAAGACTGGTATGCATCAAAATGCCTTCATGTCTTCCATGTTTACCAAATCACTAAATGCTGCACAGCATAGAGAGTTAGGCCAGGCCCAGTGGTTCAGCCTGCCCTCACTCCATCAGCTCCAGCACATCTGGGACCCAACTTGTCAGCACTGCCTCTAGTACCCCTGCACTACCTGTACCCTCATTCTGGTGATACTGCCCCAGCAGCTGGTGCAGTGGTACCCCCTAGACCAGTGGCAGAGGTGGGTGTTTCATCACCTGCCGGGTGATGCCAGAGTTGATGAGTAGGGTTGTGCACCGCACCATTGATGTGCACCTTAGCCAGGTGGAGAGGCTGCTCTACCTCGTGGTAGGTAGAATGAGAAGCACTCCAGCCAACAGCAGATTAAGAGGGCAGCCATGACAGTCCAGTGGAAGAGGTTTCAATTCTCTCTCTTTTTCTGTGTTTAATGGGCATGAGCCTGTGTTGTCCCCTCCCTCACCCCAGTCATGGTGTTCCACAACCTTTTGTGCACCCTCACCATCCCTGTGTCTTGTCTTGTTTGTTTGCATTTCCTTCCTCACTTGCACAACTTACATGAACCAGAAATACCTACATCCCTTTCCCAGCATTCTTTTCTTACTGATTAAAAGAAAAAATGGGCAACTGCCCTGCAAAAAAATAAATATATAAATAAATACTAATGAAGTCTCATACATAGCTCTTCTTTTCAAACGTGTCTTCTTGACACACTTGATTTGGTCTAATTGGCTATACAACATAATTATGTTGTTGTCACCCCTCTCTCTGGAGGTGACCATCCAAATTTAGCTAATATTCTGCAACATATCAGTTTTTACTGTTGAAGAAATGGATATCTATGATTAATTCCTAAATCACTCTTGCACATTCCTGTATTGCTTTCCCTTTGTTCTTCCCCCTGCTTGTTCTCCATTTCATCACTGTCCTATCTACCCCATATTGACACCTAAAATATAGTCAAAAAATAGAATCACACACAAGACACGTAAGTACCAGAAGAAACAATGGATACCTTCACTTTTTGGCCACTATGTTTGCATGGAGTTTGCCATCACTCACCAATGCCAAGCGATGGTGAGTGGCTCTGCAGTGCTGTGTTTACCTCCGTGCAGTGCAGCTTAACCCCACTGTGCTATGTCCACACACATACTAATATATGCTGAATGTACTATGAAGAATAATGGTGTTGCATTATCACTGTTTAAAAGTATTACGTACACCTGTATTCGAAGCCAGTTATCATCTGGGCTCAAAATAAATGTGACAATGTATTTACACCTGCTGTTGCATAGTCAGCTAAGCAGCAGATGTGTTTCACAGACTCAGTACGAACTCTCAGAGTTTTAGCAATGTGGTTCATATTTGCACAATACTTAACTATGCACAAACAGGTAAAGTAATGGAAATGTGTAAACACCTTGCCAACCTTCACACAAACCACTGTTCGCTGCAGCGCTATGCAAAGTCAATATTAGCATGTATTAATACTGTATACTGTCCATTTACTCTTTATGTCATGAAACTACATGTGGAAAGATAACAAAGTGAAGGCCCTGCATAACAATATGTCACATGCTAACAATGCAGCCACATGTTGACTCCCCCCATGAATTTTAACCCTGGTGTCTTAGTATTTTTTCACATGTATATCAACTAACTACATAAATTAATATCAAATGTTGTGTGATATACAATGCATGTCAATCTAGTAACATGCAGAACTAGAACTACATTCACGGTTGAACATGCCTACACATCCATCAACTGACCCTGGGAACTATTGACCCATAAGCTTAATCAGCATTATCTGCAAGGCTATAGAAAGAATAATCATGGACCTTATCCACAGGGGCATAGGTGACCTTCAACACTCTTGACCCAACCCATTTCAGTATTGTCAAGGTTAGAACTTGCTTATTAAACCTAGTGGACTTCTTTGATAGTGTCCCTAAAGCCCTGGATGAGGGACAACAGGATAAAACACCTATGTTAATTTAGCCAAGCCTTTGACATAATCCTCCATTCAGGTATCATAGATAAAATCTCCCATCAGGGGATTAACCCATATGTTACTAAATGGGTAGTCAACTGGCTCAATGACAGAATGTACACTGTCAAAGTTGGAGAGTTCACCTCCACCAGTAGACCAGTTACCAGTGGAGTACCACAAGGATCTGTGCTGGGCCCTCTACTGTTTGGAAACTATTTCTGTGAAGACCAGATGAGTGTAGATGGCCTGTGGCTTACCAAGTTTGCAGATGACTATCAACAGGGCACAATCATATAGAGTCCTTCAACAATGTTAACGTATTACAGATAGGGCTGACACAGACAAATCATTGATGACAAACTCATAGGCTGAAACTTAACACAAAAAATGTCTCATTGTCCCTTTGGAAAGAAGTACCCCTGCTAATTATGATATAGATAGCACCTCTCCAAGCTCAGACTCAGTGGTGTGAAACTTGGGAACACAGGTTGATAGCAATCTAAACTTGAATCATTGGCTTCATAGTAGTAAGGCACAGATTCTACATTGCACACCTCATAAATAGAGGCATAGCATAAAAGACCAGGGAGGTCATAGTTCTGATGTACTCTCCCCTTATCAGATTACTAACTGAGTGCACTGTTCCCTTCTGTATGTACACATAGCAGACACCTGCCACAACTGGAGAAAACAGAGTTTTCTGACCAGAAGAATCCAGGTCCTCCAAAACATGTCATACATGGAAAGACAGAAAGACCTGTCACTGTATTCAGTATTATACAGGCTGCCTATGCCTGGCCTACAGAGCAGTCTTAGACCCTGCACTACTGGAAATGCTTGACATCCACAAATCATATGGGACAAAAGTAATCTGCTCCAGGGATCTCAGCCTAGCCTGTTACATAAACAGAATATGCTGGAGAGACAGATATAGCTCCCAACAACTGCCTCTCCTCTGTAATAGGCTCAGAATATGCTGGAGAGACAGATATATTTCACAGGAATTTCCACACCTCTGTAATTATTTCCCACTGCTTGTGAAGCAGTGCTCCTCAATGACTATTCAAGTGCAAGCTTGACAACTGGATGGGTGATTGTAAATTCACCCCAGGGAGTGGCACGTATGTCCCTCATGGATAGGGGCAGTCAGTGCTGATCACAAAATAGCTCTGTTAACAATGACCACCTAACTATGCTCAGTAAGGGTACTTGTTTTTTTATACAGATAGGCTTGTAAAGACCCTAGGTCCATTAGCCTATTAACGTCCTATGAACCTATGAAGCTATGCACATAAGCAGACCTCCCAACATCTTCTCTCCAACAAGCACTACAGGTTGTCCTGCAACCTTATAAAAGTCAGACTTGTGCCATGGCATTTGTGTAAATTACTGAGCTCCATGATCTGTGTACTTAGATAGGTAGGTGTTCTGTTTTCAATGCAGTCAACTGGAGTGTGTAAGTGTGTGTCTGTGCACTTGCTTGACATTATAGAGAGCCTTTTACACCAGCAAGTGGGACACTGCTACTATCATATTCTCCATACCAGGCACTGCTGATGTCATCAGCTATATCTGATTTGTGGATGAGCACTATTCGCACCAGGGCAAGGTCAGAGACTTGCATGGAGGGCAGACAGAAGTCACCTCATCCTATAAGATCCAGATTACAGTGACATGGCTTTCACTCTATCCATATACATCATTGTATATTTGCAGATCCTGTGTTTTCTTGCTGAGAAACCTCTGTGGTCTCTCTAGCTGCTGCATGTGTTTGGTGAGGAACGTGCAAAAAAGAGCATTATACTCTGTGAGAGCTCTAATGAGGTTCAAGTACAGTATTGTAATATAATCCTCAGATCTGAATATGATGGTGTGACTTATGATGTGCACAACATAGGCTTTCAATACCAGTATGGACACTTAGTGATCGAAGTTGAGATTGCTGTCTAGGTATGTTCCCAGTGCTTGCATCACTGAGTTTCAGCATAGTGGGACTGTTGTCACTGCTGTAATTAGCAAGGAAATGCACTTTGCAAAAGGACAAAACAAAGGCACATTTTTCCATTTATTTATAGACCATGTGATTTTTGTGATGTGGGAGGTTGGCAAAATGGTTAAGGTGTTTACCTTAATGATGCAAGGTCCAGGGTTTGATTCTCAGATGGGGTAATTGGCTAAGCTTAAAATGACCCACAAAGGCAGTTAGTCTAGTACTAATCTATGAATCTGTGAATCACCATTCATTTGTCTGTGTTAGCCCCTCCTGCAGTATGTTATCATCATAGGTGGCCTCAGTGATTGCACCCAGTATGCAAGAGTCAGCAAATGCAGTAAGCCAAAGGCTGCATACTTTAGCCTGAATTGTTGAAAAATAGATCCCAAATAGTAAAGGGCCAAGCACAGACCCCTGGGGTATGCCAGTTGTCACAGCTCTACATGGTCCTTTTACTAAATAGACACTAGTAATATCCTGGCTATGTGCAACAGACCTGTGTGATTTGTTAATGCTACATCATGCCTGCCACATCTGTTAGAGGTCCTCAGGGAGGTCATCAAGGGCATGCATGACTATAAAAATATAATTCTTTAGAACTTGACAAGTCACAGCATTTGTCACAAATTCACACTAAAGTATTTACTCAGCATTGTCAGATGTTGCCATAAACACCTATATCATCAAGTGGGAAGACCACTTTGTCACATACATGGCAATGAAATATGTTGAAATGTGTGAAGTGAACTATATGTCAGGTCCAGTGATCAGGTCTATACATCTGGGCTGTCAGCTAGGCCATTTCCTGCCCATTATTTAAGTCACAGACATCTACTTCTGCAGTGGTGCAGCGGTAGCGTTGTTGCCTCACAGCAAGAGGTTCTCCCATTAGATTCTCGGCTTGGGTTGGAAGTGCCTTCTGTGTGGAGTCTGCATGTCCTCCCCGTGGTCAAGTGAACATTCGAAAGACATGCGTTGAATGGGCGTGCCTTCGTTGAAGGTTGGGCGTCAGGCTGGCAATTCGACACCATAAAAAAAACAACTGTCAATCGTTAGTGGACCAGAGTTCCGCTGTGGCGACCTCTAACCGGGAAAAGCCGAAAGACAAACAACAACATTTAAGTCACAGACATCACAAATGGCATGCACATCCTGTGTCCAAACAGCTGTCTGAAGGACTGCAGATTGTGGGCAATCATTGACTCAAACTGTGAAATTAGTACAATACAGATGGTATCAACACACAGCAAAGATGGCTGCCACAGCCATGACAACAACTGCAATGACACAAAAAGATGGTGGCATTTGTTACGTCAAGAAAATAAACACACAACCCAAGTATAATGTAAACATCACACCATATAATCTGAGCAATAGGTATGTGACCTGTTTCCTGGGGTAGATGGTATGTGGAATGTCCACTGGCAGGTGGCCACAGTGCTGACTTCTCTCTTGTATGTAGCAGAACTACTGAGTATGTGAAGAACATCCACATCACAGGCCATAACACCTACATAGTTCACAGCCTTCATCTCACCAATAATTGAGCACAATGCACCCTTCTTCATGTACCTCACTACACATTTTACAGTGATGTGTAACCAAAGTGTACCTGCTTTGCCACAGTGAACTGTCATACATCATATTTGCCATACTTTTGTATTCTTTGTGTGGCATAAACATTACTGTCTGATGGTGCAGAAACCCCATCAAGTTGTTACACCAGATACATGTGTGATAACCGTTCCAGTGATGCACACAGTACATCTATAGCTATTTGACAACACTAATGGCATGGGTAACATCTGTGGAAGTGTGAATTGTGGATTCTGATATATATATATATATATATATATATATATATATATATATATATATATACACACACATATATATACACATATATATATATATATATATATATATATATATATATATATATATATATATATATATACACATATATATATATATATATATATATATATATATATATACATGCATACATACATATATATATATATATATATATATATATATATATATATATATATAGATAGATAGATATGCCATGCTCACCATTTAACTAGCCTGTATTGATCATAATGTCACATACAGGTATAGCAGTGTCCCTCCTAACACCTCCAGCAGATAATACAGTGTCAGGACATTGTGTGCAATTACCCTCATAGAGTGCAAGCATCTCGTAATATTTGTACAAGTGTGTTTGTGCAGAACCATAGCTGATCACTCTAAATCACATATGTTATGTCAGAGACATGGGATTACTGGTGCTATTATTCTGATATTGTCCATGACTATGCGTGCTTCTTTTAATGTTGTCCATGAACCTTTACCTGTGTCTGACTTCCTGGAGGCCTCAGCTAAGATTACACTCATATTCAGGCCAATCAGTTTGCACAGCTTCATAAAAAGCATCCTGCCCCAATTGTTTATAACATCCCTGATAGATGTCCTCTGCTTTGTTCACGTAAGAATGCAAATCTCGCACAGACATTTTCCCCATTGTTATGTCACCTTGTGTGACAGTCACATGATATACATTTTCACTGTGCGTTCCCTACTGTACCATATTGATATGTGATTGGTTTTGCTGCTACAACTGTCTTCCATTGACATGCCCTTATCTGCTGTACATTACATTGTTTCACCTGTCCTCTTTCCCCTTTGTTGATTTCTACAATTCATCCATGTGTCCCTATTCAATACACACACTTCCCCTGAGTGTTTATTGTGCATGGCAGTCCATGTACCCTTACAGATCATTTGCACAACATCAGTGCAAAATGCCAGGAATGGGATTTCACAATACTCTGCACTGTACACACTGTCCTGTACTGTGTTTGGACCATATTCATACTTCTCAACTGTCCAGATTTTTGCAGCATGTCCTGAATTTTGCCTTATATCTTTTGGTCTGTTCCATCTAAAATGTTATTTATATTGCTCCAGTTTACTTTTTCTTGCAATTAACATGAAAACAATAATTAAACATAGAAATAACCATCTACAGCAGGCGCATCAGGCACACACAGGATATTTTATATATATATATATATATATATATATATATATATATATATATATATATATATATATATATATATTAAATGTGTTACGGTAGGTTTCAGTAGTATTATTGTTCTACAACTGCACATTAATTTTCTGAACTGTCATGTCTCACACATGCATGGTTAAATAAACTATTTAATGTATATGTATAGTTAATGAGCAGGTTTGACAAACAAGGTCTCAGTTGCAATGTCCACTCTGCACAGTAATGACTGGCTAAGCTTCTGGTGTCATTCCAAGGGGATCCAGTACCTCTCTGCCTGGGGCGACATAGTCAACAAACCATGATGCTTTGCCAGAGATGACCTGCACTTGTCACCCCTGGAATTCTGGATACTGGTTAAGGCTCTTGCCACCCCTGTAGTGCCTTTTTAGGCAAGGTTCAAATGACAAATTCACCACCATAACAGGAACAGGCAAGCAAAATCTGAGGGTAATGATACTCAATGCTAGAAGTCTAAATCTCAAAATGCACTCCCTCAAGGCACTCCTTAAGAAGGAGAACATCAATATCTGTGCAGTGACTGAGATCTGGTTCAAGACTACAGAGTGCACCCCTGCATTACTATAACGCATGCCAAACTTTTTGGCCATCTAACCTGGACCAGAACACCAAAGGTGGAGGTGTGTACATATTAATTTTAAGGATATGCACACCTCCAGGCTAGTTGCTCAGCATAATGCATCCAAGGTTATCCAAGTGCAACTAACTCTGGGAAAAACTGCAATCCAAATTGTAGCTTGCTACAGATCCCCCACCATGCCGCAGGATTCCCACTCCTCTTTTTCTTGATATACTGGAAAATATTAGGGTTCAACCAAACACCCTAATAATGGGTGATTTCAACTACCTCACCATTAACTGGGAAAACTACTCATATACCAACTTCTTCACTCGACGTTTTCTGGAATTCATAAATTCCAATGCCCTGGATCAACTTAGCCACACCCCCACCAGGGGCAACAATATCCTAGACCTAGTCATTACCAACATGAGTGACTGGTTTTCAACACCTGACGTCAACTCCTCATTGGTCAGATCTGACCACAAGCTAATCATCCTAGATATACACATCCTACCCCCACCCCCTCATTAAGGAAACCACGGTAAAAAATTTCTCTAAAGCCAACTTCATGCTTCTTAAGACAGAAGTGGTGAACTTCATGACACCCTTGCAGATGGACAATACAGTTACGACTGCTGAATCCTACACAAATGCACTCAATAAGCACTTACACAAGTGCATGGATCGTGCTATCCTGAACAGAACCAAGAAGCTATCCTCCAAAAAAAGGAAGCCAATCTGGTGGTCCCCTGCCATAAACAAACTCTACAACAGAAGGAAGAAACTGTTGCAAAAGAGAGTAAAATCCCATGAGTGGAGGAGCTCCCTGGTCAGCCTCAGTAAGAAGCTAAGATCCCTTATAAGATCCTCCAAAGCTAGCTATGAAAACAAAATTGCCACAGATTCTAAGCACAACCACAAAGCATTCTATAGCTATGTCAGGAATCTAAATGGCAACACCCAGATCTGCTCTGAGTTACAGCACAATGGCATGAAAATTACAGAACCAACTGATATTGCCAACATCCTGGCAGATAGGTTCAGTGCTAACTTTACCTCCTTCTCACCCCCTAAAGGGCCTATATCTATACAGGAAGAAAGCAGAGTCCCTGTAATCACAAGTACGCAGGTAAAAGCTGCACTCTCTAAAGCCAAAAACACAGCAGCCAGGGGAACTGACAACATCCCAGGCTAAATTTTACACAAACTTCAGAATGAACTGGCTCCCCACCTAAGCATCATGTTCAGTCATAGCCTTACATCAGGCTTTGTGCCCACTGAATGGTGCACAGCAACAGTTATTCCACTCCACAAAGGGGGAGCCACCACTGATCCTGGGAACTATCGCCCTATTAGCCTGAAGAGCCTGGTCTATAAGGCCATGAAACGTATCATCATGGAACTCATAAACAAAGACATTGGTAACCTCCAAACTCTGGACCCCACCCAGTTCGGGTTTGTGAATGCAGATCATGCCTCCTGAACCTGCTCGACTTCTTTGAGGCAGTCACCAAAGCTGTAGACGAGGGTAAGGTGGTTCACACAGCCTATCTTGACCTCGCCAAGGCTTTCAACACCATCCACCATTCTGGAATTATAGATAAACTTACTAAACTAGGTATAAATCCTTACATCACAAGATGGGTTGCCAACTGGCTCACTGACAGAACCCAGACTGTAAAAGTTGCAGACTCCAAATCTGACTTCAAACCAGTGACAAGTGGAGTACCACAGGGTTCAGTCCTGGGACCTCTCCTGTTTGGTATCTACTTCTCTGAAGTACAGGCTAACACAGAAGGCCTTTGGCTAATGAAGTTCACAGATGTCTGCAAACTAGGAGCCATAGTTAAGTCCCCAAATGATGTGGACATCCCAGAGAAGGGCCTCACTGAGACAGATGCCTGGTGTAAGAGCCATGGCCTCAAGCTTAATGCCAAAAAGTGCATTGTCATCCCCTTTGGTAAAAACTCTGTACCCATGAACTTCTACATAGGCAGCAGTCTACTTAACACTGAATGTGTGATAAGAAACCTTGGGTCCCAGGTGGACAGTAGTTTCTCCTTTGATAATCACATTGCCATAGTAGTCAGGAAATCCATCTACATGGCACAACTCATCACAAAAGGGTTCTCATCCAGGAAAAAAAGAGGTCATTGTTCCCCTGTACTCGACACTCATTAGACCCATTATAGAGTACAATGCCCCTTTTGGAATGTACCTCACAAGACATCTGCAGCAGCTGGAAAGGCCACAGAAGTACCTCACAAAGAGGATTACTGGCCTCGAATATATGCCCTACACTGACCATCTCAAAATACTCCACCTTTACTCCGTAGCATACAGCATACTCCAAGGTGATCTCTGCCTAACATAAAAAGCTATGTCAAACCCAGAGCTGTCGGACATGCTGCACCTAAAGAAATCTCAATCCCTCCGAGCTACATGCTCTAGGGACCTAAACCTTGTCACCACAATAAACAGGACATGCTGGAGGGATAGATTCCTGTCCCAGAGACTTCCCATACTCAGGAACAAACTACCTATCTATATCAAACAAAGTGCCTCATTAGCACTCTTCAAGAAAAATCTTGATGAGTGGATGGGAAATAGGAAATACACCCAGAGGATCACTTCTGTGGCTCTGCTTGACAGTGGAACAGGAAATTAACTTTCTTGGGTGGCGTAAGCCAGGGAACCTTGTTGGCTAGGCTTACTTATGCTATTGGGCCAATAGCCTAGTACCTACCTATGAACCTATGAACCTATGAACCTATGTGTGGTTTTCTACCATATCACTGGGATGATCTCAGGACTGATTCCACTAAATAATTACATCTATTTGAGTTTCAGACTTAAAATGCTTCAGAAAATGTATCTTAACACAAACCTCATTATTGTATGTATTTCTAGGTTTAACATACAGATATGTAGACTCTGTCCCTATTTCTGAGTCATTTTCCCCATTATGATGGGCTTTGTCCATATTTCTTGAACTAAGAAATTGAGAGCATATTAAACCCTGGTTAATCCCTGGTGATCATCGTGGCATTATGCGCAAATACACTAACCAGCTGTGCTTTGATGTAACAGGATTGCTGTTTGTGTTTCTTTACACAGTTTCTTGCCTGGCAACACAGTTGACAACCAGAAAACCACACTCATTTGTGTTTAACTATGACGTGTGACACAAATATAGGTTCATAGGTTCATATGTGGGTACTAGGCTATCTGCCCGAAGGCATTTATAAGCCTAGCCGGAATGTGTTGGCTTTCGCCGCCTCCTTAGATTAGTTCCCTGTGCCTCTGTCCAGCAGAGCCACTGAAGTGATCCCCAAGCTAAACTTTCTGTTTCCCATTCAGTCGTCAAGGTTTCTTTTGAAGAGTGTTAGCGAGGAGCTTTGCCTAATGTAGACTGGGATCTTGTTCCGAAGCATGGGAAGTCTCTGGAACAGGAATCTATCCCTCCAGCACATCCTATTTATTGTCGTGGTGAGCTTTAAATCCCTAGAGCATGTGGCTCAAGGGGATACATTTTTTTTTAGGTGGAGCATGTCCATCAATTCTGTGTTGGACATGGCCTTGTATGTCAGGCCGAGATCACCTCTTAGAAGGCAGTATGCAACTGAGTACAACTGGAGTTTCTTCAGTCGAGTTGCTTAGGGCATCTGTTTGAGGCCAGTAATCCTCTTGGTGAGGTACTTCTGTGGTCTTTCCAGCTGTTGCAGGTATCTTGTAAGGTACATCCTACCTGGGGCATTGTACTCTATAATGGGTCTGATGAGTGATGAGTAGAGGGGCACAATGACCTCTTTTGATCTGGATGTGAACCCTTTTGTGATTAGGTGGGCCACATAAAAGGATTTTCTAACCACTTTGTCAATGTGATTATCAAAGGTGAGATTACTATCTACTTGGGTCCCTAGATCCCTTATTATGTCTTCCGCATTTAAGGGACTATAACCTATGTGGTAGTTTGTGGGTACTTTGTTTTTTCCAAAGGGGATGACTATGCACTTTTTGACATTTAGCTAGAGGCCATGATTTTGACACCAGGTATCCGTCTCAGTGAGACCCTTTTGGAAGATGTTGGTGTCAGCCGGAGAGTCAATTATAGCCCCTAGTTTGCAGTCAAGTGTGAACTTGGTCAGCCATAGCCCTCCTGTGCTTGCCTGTACCTCTGAGAAGTATATGCCAAACAGGAGGAGTCCTAGTACTGAGCCCTGGGGAATGCCACTTGTAACCGGTTTAGAGTCGGACCTAGCTCCCACAACTCTCACCATGTGGGTTCTGTCCATGAGCCAGTTGGCAACCCATCTTGTGTAGGGGTTTATGTTCAGGTTGGGGAGCTTGTCTATAATACCAGAATGGGGAATGATGTTGAAGGCCTTAGCGAGGTCTAGGTAGGCTGTGTGTACCACCTTTCCCTCATCTATAGCCTTGGTGACTGTCTCAAAGAAGTCCACCAGGTTTAGGAGGCATGATCTGCCCTTAACGAAGCCAAACCAGATAGGGTCCATTGTTTGGAGGTTCCCAATGTCTCTGTTAATGAGTTCCATGATAATGCGCTCCATAGCCTTGCAGACCAAGCTAGTCAGACCTGGGGTCTGTTGTGGCTCCACCTTTGTGGAATGGAATAACCATTGCTGTGCGCCACTCTATGTGTATGTAGCATGTGGAGAGGCTAAGTCTGAACAGTGTGTTTAGGTGAGGGGTTAGTTTGTCTTTGAGCTCATGTAGGACACAGCCTGGGACACTGTCCGGTCCCATTGATGCTGTGTTTTTGGCTTTGGAGAGGGCTGTATTAACCTGAGTGTCTGTGATTTCAGGGACTGTACATTCTTCTGGTATGGTTATGGGCCCTTTTGGAGGTGAGAGGTGGATGAAGTTTCTGCTGAACCTGTCTGCCAGGATGTTGGCGATATCCGTTGGTTCAGTGTATTTTTTGCCATTCAGTACTAACTCCGAGCAGATCTAAGCATAGCTAAAGAATGCCTTGTGGTTATCTTTGGAGTCCTTGGCAATTTTTCTTTCAAAGCTTGCCTTGGATGATTTTATGAGGGATCATAGTTTCTTGCTGACACTGATCAGGGATGTCTTCCCTTCTTGGGATTTTACTCTTTTCTGTACTAGTTTCCTCCTTATATTGTATAGCTTGTTTATGGCAGGAGTCCACCAGACTGGTTTCCTTTTCTTGGAGGAGTGAGTCTTGGTTTTGCTTGGGATGGCACGATCCATGCATTCTTGTAGCTACCCGTAGAATGCATTAGTAAAAGATTTTGCAGCTTGGACAGTGTTATCCTTCAGCATGGGGGCTTTGAAACTTTCCACTTTGGTCTTAAGTAATATGAAGTTTGCTTTTGAAAAGTTTTTCACGGTGGTTTTCTTGTCCGGGGGTGGGGGCGGAATATGGATATCCAAAGTGATTTGTTTATGGTCAGATCTAACCAGCGAGGGGTTGACCTCTGGTGTGGAACACCGGTTGCCCATGTTGGCAACGACCAGGTCCAATATTTTGTCACCTCTGTTGGGAGTGTTGACTAGTTGAACCAGGGCGTTTGAGTTTATAAATTCTAGGAAAAGTTGGGCAAGGGAGTTAGTACTTCAGTAGTTCTCCCAGTTAATGTTTGGGTAATTGAAATCACCCAATATTAGGGTGTTTGGTAAGACCCTTATGTTTCCCAGTGTTTCCAGAAATGTGGAATTGGGGTCCTGGGACAGGGTGGGTGATTTGTAGCAAGCTACAATTTGAATTGCAGTTTTGCCCGTTGTTAGTTGGACATGGATGGTGTCTGCAGAATTGTGCTATGCCACTAACCTGGAGGTGTGAGTATCCTTGATGAATATGGATACGCCCCCGCCTTTTGTATTTCAGTTTGGGGTCTGTGGCCGAAATGTATGGTATGAGTTGTAGCCTGGTAGTGCTGGGGTGCTCTCTGGAGCCTTAAACCAGGTTTCTGTTATTTCACATATATCGATTTTCTCCATACTGAGGAGTACCTCAAGTACGTGCATTTTGAGGTTTAGCATTACCCTCAGTTTTTTGTTACTTGTGCAATTTACAGTGGTGAGTTTGTCTTTTGAGCCTTGCATAAAAAAGGCACTATTGGGGTGGCAAGAGCCTTGGCCAGTATTCAAAAGGCTAAGGGTGACAGGTGCAAGCCATCTCTAGTGAAGCAGCGTGGCTTGTTGAGCATGTCATCCCAGGCGGACGGACACTGGATCCCCTTTGAATGACACCAGAAACTTAGCCAATTGTTGAAATCGAGAATTTTTTTCTTTATACCATGGTATCATTCTTGGTGAGGGCAGGATGCTACTCAGGGTTAGGGTCATACCAGCCTGGGCTGCATGATCAGAGACCTCTTCCATGTCTCCTTTCATGTAGTCCAGGGAGGTACGTCTCAGGTCATTCACACCAACATGAACAATGACAGAGCCATATTTGTACTTGTTCTGCAGTGACCTGAGTGCTTGTGTTATGTGGCGGTTGTGTGTGTTATATATGTTATTGGCACTGCTTCTTGCCATGCATTACAGCACACGCATGTAAACTCTGTGTAGACTATGCGCAAAGCATATGGAGTGTACTGAATCCCTGGACAAATGGAATTCAACAAATCTTATCTTACACTAAGTTAAGAATAAAGAATTAAATATAATTGGTATTCTCTGACCTTCTCTTCATGACTCAGATATCCTATAACACTCATTCCCACACGTGTACCAAAGACTATAGGTTAGACGCCTCCTACAGAGCTATCTTCATTTTGGAAACACTACACTATCTGTTGAGAAGATAATTGTATTACATCATTTCCTATAAATTAATTAATTAACTCATCCATTGTATGTTTTATCAGTGTGGCATATCAGCACAAACCATATAAGTCTTCTTACCCTAAAATGCAACGCGCAGTATCTATTTGTGTTATGCATCTCTTCTGTAAACTTCTAAATAACATTTAGTTTCAAAGAGTAGCTCTACTTATTGGGTATTTATGCTTCAAATCCAACTGGATTTTTTTAGTTTGTGTAACACTACTGCCCCCCCTTTCCCATATGCCAAAATTTAACTAGAAGAATGATTGATTTTTCAATCTGTATAGCTAAGTATGTGCATTGGACATGGCTTACTTATATTGTAGCTATCAGAACTTTACTTAACCTCAGATTTAAAAAGCTGAAGTAAGAATCTAATCTCTCATCTGGCACCCTTTTTCCCTATGGAAATAATGAACTTTAACATTTCATGGTACATTGTACTTCTTCAGAATGTTAAGGAATCCATGGGACCCTTTTCTACAACTAGATTAATCACAAGACCTCTTAATGAATTGACTAATATTTTCTTTTTAAGCACACTTTATTTGAGAGTATTAAGTATTAAAAATTAAACATAAAAATAATAACATTTTAAGCATCCTTACACAAAGAAGGATCGTGATGGACAGGTTGACAGATGAGATCAGACAGGAGTCCCCATGGACTATGATGTTTGCAGATGACATTGTGATCTGTAGGGAGAGTAGGGAACAGGTGGAGGAGACCCTGGAGAGATGGAGATATGCTCTAGAGAGAAGAGGAATGAGGACTAAGGCAGGACTAAGACAGAATATAGGTGTGTGAATGAGAAGGAGGATAGAGGAAAGGTGAGGATGCAAGGAGTAGAGGTGGCAAAGGTGGATGAGTTTAAATACTTGGGATCAATAGTTCAGAGTAATGGTGAGTGTGGAAGAGAGGTGAAGAAGAGAGTACAAGCAGGATGGAGTGGGTGGAGAAGAGTGTCAGGAGTGATTTGTGACAGACGAGTACCAGTAAGAGTGAAAGGGAAGGTCTACAAGAGGGTAGTGAGACCAGCTATGTTATATGGGTTGGAGACAGTGGCATTGACAAAAGTGGCAGAGTTAAAGATGTTAAGATTTGCACTGGGTGTGACGAGGGTGGACAGGATTAGGAATAAGTATATTAGAGGGTCAGCTCAGGTTGGAAGGTTTGGAGACAAAGCCAGAGAGGCAAGATTACATTGGTTTGGACATGTGCTGAGAAGGGATGCGGAGTATATTGGGAAAAAGATGCTAAGTATGAAGCTACCATGTAACAGGAAAAGAGGAAGGCCTAAGATAAGGTTTATGGATGTGGTGAGAGAGGACATGCAGGTGGTTGGTGTGCCAGAGCAAGATGCAGAGGAGAGGAAGAAATGGAAAAAGGTGATCCACTGTGGCAACCCCTAACGGGAACAGCCGAAAGAAGATGATGACACAAAGAAGGATATTGCATTCTAGTACACTTGATACATCCAGTATCCCCATCAATTGAAAATAACTTTCCTTGAGTAGGTTGTCATTCCTGAAAACTTTAAATAAGAATTGGCCACACATAGTACATTTCAGAAGGTATTCCCTGGAACAATCAACCTTCCTTCAAGAAGTTAAGTTTCCTTAGTGCTGAATTGCTAACTTACAATGAACCTTAGATATATTCTGCTGATATTTTGCAGGATTTTCAGCCATCTAATTTTAACTCTGTTCTTTTGCTTTTGATCTGCTCAAGCTGTGGTTACCATTCCGTAAACGTTCCAGTTGCATTCTTCTCCTTTTCCATTTATCCCATTTTCATTCCTCTTCCCATGTTTTATCAGAAGACTCATTACCCAGCCAACATAAATTAAATGTATGTCTTTGCTTTATCTTCCCATCTGCACTCCTTACTCATAAAACCAAGAGCCAGTCCCTTCAAACTTGCTGGACAAAGATCCCTTCCCATTTTGGGATGCAGTCTTCCAATATATTGCTGATTTCAGAAAGTGCTCAAATCATATGGAGCATGTTCACATTATTTTCTCTTTTTAAGCATTGACATTTCCCCATTACCCACCCAGGCTGTAAAACTGCCTGTGGAGTGCTTCCTGTATTGGGCCCATGCCACTGTGATGAAACTGATGCTTCTTGTTTATATTAGGGCCTCTTTATAACAGCTCTCTTAACACTCTGTCTTTTCTAGAGCTTCACATTTAATTTACAGGGGTGTGAATACTTAAAAATATATTTTTTAAGCTAGAACTATTAAATATTTCAAGTCTACTATTCTGACTTAGTAGCTGTGGAGCCTGATGCAAAACCTCTGTTACCCTATAATATAATTGAGTCAATATTCCTTTCCTCTCAAACTAACACTTAAATTTTATTTTCATCTGCTAGAAATTCTGCCATTTAGATTTTGAAATCTAAACTTTAAAAAAGAAAAGTCTCCATGAGACAAATGACATTCTTTCTTTAACATATCCCCCTACAATTAAAATCCACTGCTGTGAGTCTCCCATTATGTTTCTAGTTTTTTTTTACATTACCATCATCCTCCAAAAGTTTTGTATTATTCCAGATTAACCTACCAAACACAAATAAAATAAGCTACCTCCTTTAACCTCTTATTTTCTTAAAATATCACATTGCCCTTTCTGTTGTATTTGTATACAAAACGTGTTCCAGTAACTCACTCTTACTTTTATTTCTACCTGATATGTTTTAAGATGAAGGACACATTAATTTCTCACAGTTTTTAATCTGGTTCTATTATACCTTTGTTTGTTTGACCATGTTACTTATTGCGGTGGCCAGAGTATACAGCTGGGAACTCAGTATCCCCCAGTAATCTAATTTCATACATAGTCGCAATTTTCCTTCTTCTATACGAATCCCCCTCCCAAAAAAAAAAAAAAAAAAAAAAAAAAATCTATCACTATGTGACTGAATGAGGGTCATTTATCCATGAACCACAATGTTCTTCTTCTTCTTTCGGCTGCTCCCGTTAGGGGTCGCCACAGTAGATCAACTGTTTCCATTTCTTTCTGTCCTCTGCATCTTGCTCTGTCACATCAGTCACCTGCATGTCCTCTCTCACCACAGCCATAAACCTTATCTTAGGCCTTCCTCTTTTCCTGTTACCTGGCATCTTCATCCTTAGCATCTTTTTTCCCAATATACTCTGCATCCCTCCTCAGCACATGTCCAAACCAATGTAATCTTGCCTCTGGCTTTGTCTCCAAACCTTCCAACCTGGGCTGACCCTCTAATATATTTATTCCTAATCCTGTCCATCCTCCTCACACCCAGTGCAAATCTTAACATCTTCAACTCTGCCACATCAGGCTCTGACTCCTGACTTTTTGTCAATGCCACTGTCTCCAACCCATATAACATAGCTGGTCTCACGACCCTCATGTAGACCTTCCCTTTCACTCTTACTGGTACTTGTCTGTCACAAATCACTCCTGACACTCTTCTCCACCCACTCCATCCTGCCTGTACTCTCTTCTTCACCTCTCTTCTACACTCACCATTACTCTGAACTGTTGATCCCAAGTACTTAAACTCATTCACCTTCACCACCTCTGCTCCCTGCATCCTCACCATTCCTCTATCCTCCCTCTCATTCACACACATATATTCTGTCTTAGTCCTACTGACCTTCATTCCTCTTCTCTTTAGAGCATATCTCCACATCTCCAGGGTCTCCTCCACCTGTTCCCTACTCTCACTACAGATCACAATGTCATCTGCAAACATTATAGTCCATGGGGAATCCTGTCTGATCTTGCCTGTCAGCCTGTCCATCACCATTGCAAATAAGAAAGGGCTCATAGCTGATCCTTGATGTAATCCCACCTCCACCTTAAACGCATCTGTCACTCCTACTGCTGACCTCACTGCTGTCACACTACCATCGTACATATCCTGTACTACTCTTACATACTTCTCTGACACTTCCGACTTCCTCATACAATACCACAACTCCTCCCTAGGCACCCTGTCAAATGCTTTCTCTAAATCCACAAAGACACAATGCAACTCCTTCTGACCTTCTCTGTACTTCTCCTTCAACACTCTCAGAGCAAACATCGCATCTGTAGTGCTCTTTCCTGGCATGAAACCATACTGCTGATCACTAATCATCACCTCCCTTCTTAACCTAGCTTCCACTACTCTTTCCCATAACTTCATGCTGTGACTGATCAGTTTAATCCCTCTGTAGTTACTACAGCTCTGCACATCACCCTTATTCTTAAAAATTGGTACCAAATCACTTTTTCTCCATTCCTCAGGCATCCTCTCACTTTACCTAAAATGATATAATATAATATAATATAATATAATATAATATAATATAATATAATATAATATAATATAATATAATATAATATAAATGTAATATAATATAATATAATATAATATAATATATAATACTTTGGGTAATGTTATCATTTGTACAATAATAATGTATCCTATTACTGTATTTATTTTATTGCTCCAGTTCCCTAACAGCTTAAAGATCTGTGAATACAACTCTGCATAATTATTCTGAATTCTCCTATAGCATGTTTCATAGACACTGATCCACATGTATTTTATTCCCAGTCTCCTAGTTATAATTTCTTCTCATTGACTTTGTCAGCATACCCATACTAAATCAGATGGTCTTGGACCAGTTACACCTTAGTTCCTTACATACCACAAAGTCCTTGATGGTCTGCCATCTCATGTTGTACTACATATATTTTATGTGAAATTAATATGCATTTATTTACAGAAAGAGCGGATCATTTCATCTTCACATAACAATCTCAGGATTCGTACTATCTTTCCATGTTAGAATCACTAGCAAGTCAAAAAAGGCTGGGTGACAGGCTGTACCCTAGTCGTGTGCTCTTCTCAATTGCACCTTGATCCGATACTTCCCTTTTTATTACTTGTGCAATCACTGCATTGTTATACAATATAGAAGCATCTGATACTGTTTCATATGCCATGAAATCACTTAAGGAGCTAGGCCTCACAGATAATATAATCGATTGATTTAAAAATGAATGCAGTGTGCATGCTGAAGTGATGAGCTATCTACAAATAATATAACGTGTGCCATGAGGTTAAGTTCTAGGACATCTGCTCTTCAATATATTTATTGATAAAATATAAACACTCTCTCACTTAACAAATCAAATCCAGTATGAAGATGACTCAACACTAATATGTTCTGCCTTTTCAATAGAACAGCTCAAAAATGACCTGCAACATTTTTTTTGCAAAAATTGAAAACTGGCTAGAACAACCTAAACTACTCCTAAATCCAAATAAAGTTAAACTAATAGTATGTTATTTTCAAGGTCAGCAATCATACAATTGCAAGTTTACCATATTACCTGTCATTAAAACTAGAATTGAGTAATAAGTGACCACAGATAAAGATCTGATCAGCTATCCCAACATGCAGTGCAAAAAAAAAAAAACGTACCACATACCATAAGCTAGGAGTTTATAGGTGCATACTAGGCTAAAGACTTGTGAAGAATTTATAAGGCTAGACATGCAAACCAAATGTATTCCATGCATTTTTGTGCCTTGGAGGTTATATTTGTTAGCTATGCCATGATTTAATAGTTGCCTCTGTCCCTCAAAGACCAAAGACATATGTGCCAGACTTGGGTGAACTTTCAATTTCCCATCCACTGGTCCAGGTAAATCTTGAATAGCATTAGGGGAAGGTTCTGCTTCGGTTCCCTATTATATGATCGAAGACACATTCTTTCGAATGCATCTTGATCGAACTTGAAAGCACAAAACGGCAAAATACCGAAACGACATATAAGCAAATTCTTTCCCTGGGAAAGAAATCGCTTGGCTGTCTTCATTATTTTGCCATTTTTGTCACTGTAGTGCGATCTTGGAGTTGCTGTATTTAAGTAGGGGGGTGTGGTCTGTAAAGCCCCCCACTTTATGTAATGCGTTAAAAGTTTTTTTTTCTTTTTTTGAATTGCGATTTTTTTTTCCCCTGGGAAAAAATCGCTGTTCAGGATTGTAAGCTTTCACTTACATGGAGCCAATAAATCAGCATTTGCTTTTTTAAGCATTTGCTGATTTAATATAGACCCTCTGCTTCACATGGGTAGGCAGTCTATTCCATAGAATTGGCATTCTCTGAGATACATACCTGTCCATCCAGCATGTCTTATTTATGCTGTAAGCAAAGTGTGGGTCCTTGGATCTGATAGTTCTGATACTGCTCATTGTGCAAATATGCAAAAGGTCCATCAGAGCAGGATCCAAGGACACCTTATATGCCAGGCATAGACATAGCCGGTTTTAGGCACCAGCTCCTAATGCTGGGGGGCCCCTATTCTGGGGGGGGGGACCAAAGCAAGTTATCTTATCTTTGTATTTATGTTAAACCAACAAACCAAAAAAAAACCAGCTAGTGCAGCAGTCTTGCAATAAATTAATAAAATTATTACTAAGAAAGTAGGGACAGAGACAAGTATGCATTACTCCGATGAAAAATATCTTACTGCTTTTCTGCTGTTTGGCTAACTGCTAAACAGCAGTGATCTGGTGGGGCAGTACCAGTGTTGCACAAGGCATTGCTGTTTGCTGAAACAAGTACATAAACTAGTACTTGCTGTGGTGTGTGTGTGTGTGTGTGTGTGTGTGTGTGTGTGTGTGTGTGTGTGTGTGTGTGTGTGTGTGTGTGTGTGTGTGTGTGTGTGTGTGTGTGTGTGTTTATTTTATCTGTGCATTTACCCTGATGTGCACCAACACAGACACACAGACATTATTCTCTTATTTAAAATTCAAAAAGTAATCTATTTAATTTATATAAGTACAAAATATAACATATAAAGAGACAACATATATCACAATTCTAGTCTACACCTCCCCACATTCTTGCCCCACTTCATATTCCTCACTCACCAGACTGTCTCTGGGCCCCACCGGCATAGATTACCTTACAGCAGTCTGTAGGAAACAAAGTAGAGATAGGTGGTGGCAGGATATCTCTCAGGGGGACAGAGGATGCTGTGAGCACTCTTCTGGTGAGTGAAATCTAGTAGATTAGGCAGATTCAAGAGCTTAATGAAATGAAGGGCAGACAGTGAAGTATTCAGTTAATGTTGTTACATACAGCTCTGGTCTGGATAGTTGAAAGGACTGTAAGTTAATGAAAATTGACAGGAGGTTATGGAGAAGATCTGTCTGAGGTAAAGTCTTGGCTGTATTTTCTGATAGGAATGGTTTGTCTTTGTAGAGAACTTCTGCTTTGTGGTTGTGTTTTTTTAACTCCTTACTGGATGTGATGATTGTTTTATAAACTATGTTCAAGTATTATTCCCAGTTCTTTTGTATTTTGTATAAACTCATGTTAATATTATTGACTGTTAATGTTTTTTAAGATGCAGTTGTTTGATTACTGTTTTCATTTTATTTACTGATAACTATCTGATCACAGGCTGGGTGGGTTGGTCAACTGACCCTTTTCAGCCATGACCAAGGCATTAATGTGAAGCAGTCTATTATTATTATAGCCTTTCTACCTGATACAAATGGTTCTACAACTACAAGTGAAGATGGACGAAATTGAGAGGTAGTACTACCACACTCCCCAGCAGTAGTAACCAAGTAATGGGAAACCAGCACTATGAAAATTCTGGGGCTATCCGTCGGAGTGAAAGGATAGCAGCTAACAACAAAAATAATTCAAGCCATGATAAACTCTCGAGTAATTCGAATCAAACAAATTTTCGGAATCGAGCCTCGAACTTTGCACCACCAAAAGGGAGAGTGACAAGGAACAAGAACAGGAACAAATGGTAGTCGAAGTGGACCTTGTATAACCATGCTTAATTGTCCTAAGTGTAATATTTTGCAAAATTCTAATATGGATTTTAAAATTTTTAATTATTCTGATATTGTTATAAGACTTGACATAATTGACTTGTTAGTGAAAGGGTATACATTTGTTCCTACAGTACAATTTGATGTGGCAACCACCCTGATCGATCTTAAATTATTTCCTCGAAAATTAAATTTAGTAGCACTAATGGGGGAAGAAATGAACACCAAAACTGACTACTACGTTTCGAGTGTTTACAATCCACCTTTGCACCCACTAATAGCACTTTTTGAACAGATCAGTGAGTTGGATTTACGTAATCTTAAGAATACACCAAATAATTTAAGACATGCTAAAGTCCAACATTATAACATCAGTAGGGAAGATAGGGACACTTTAAGGTTCTTATGCCAGGCTCCAGTATGTATTATGAAACCTGATAAGGCAGGGGGCCTAGCTATTATGAACACTATTGATTATAACAGAAGAATGTTGGACATTCGAGATAGTCTTACCTATGTAGAGGCGTCTAGAAATGAATTAAATGGTGCATATAGAAAAGTCAGAGCCCTTATAGAGGAGCTTTACATAGAGGCAAGGACTGACAAGATGGTCTACAATTATCTGATTGAACCAGCTCCCAGAATTCCAATTTTGTTTGGAATCCTAAAAGTGCATAAATGTATAGATAATCCATCCATGCGTCCTTTAGTGGACGGCAGGGACAGTATTACATACACATGTGCAAAAGTGGTTGACAATATTTTAAAGAAATACATAGTACGTGAAACACAAATTTCTAAGGACTCATGGTCATTAATAGAGAGTATCAACAAGCTAAAGTTCAGTGAGGACCACTTGTTAGTTACAATCGATGTAAAAGATTTATATTCATCTATCCCACACAGTCAGGGGACAGGGTGGGTTTCATGCACGTTGAGACATTTAGGTGCTCCCAGAAGTGAGATACAACTTGTAGAAGAGCTCATTGACACGATGTTATCTTACAACTATGTGCTTTTTAACACTGGAATATACCACCAGAAAGTTGGAGTGGCAATAGGCTCACCTTGTGGTGCCAGCCTAGCAAACCTAGTGATGGCATATTGGGAAAGAGAACATGTGTTAACAAATCCAATATATAAAGATCAAATCCAGTTTTATACTCATTTCTTAGATGATATTTTCATCTTATTCCAAGGTAACTCAGACGAAATACAACAAATGCTGGAGGGTTTTAATTCCAGTACCAACTTTTTGAAGTTTACATTTAATTATAGTAAGGATAGAATAGCATAACTGAACGTGGAGCTGAGTAAAGACTATCAGGAAAGGATTTATGTTTCTAGGATTTTTCGAAAGGACACATATTCTAACATGTTCCTAAATTCTATCAGTTGCCATCCCACATTCCAGAAAAAATCTGTGGTGAAATGACAACTGGTCAGGGCTGCTAGGATGATAACTAAAGACACTGAGTTTGAGGATGAGTGCAACCTACTAGAATTCCTTTTTACACAGAGAGGGTACCCACTACCTCTCTTGCATGAGATCATAAAAGAGGTCCAACATAAGAGGATGATTGGTGTATACACTCTAATATTGAGTAACATTTCTGCTGTTAGACCGTGGGTAAGACTAGAAAAACAACTATTTAGCCCTTACAGTTTCATTTGTACGTTTAATGTAGACTCCTATGAGGTAGTAAACATCATCTCGAAAAATTGGGACATCCTCATGTGAGATGGTCATTTTAGAGCATCCTTTCCACCATCACCTAAAGTAGTCTACAGACGGTGAAGCAACTTGAAGGCAATTTTGGAGTCCAATCCTAGACCATCTAATAATAGGGACGGCATGTATAAATGCAACATGTGCACCTCTGTAAACACATAGATACAGGGTGTAATTTTGTAATAGGTAATAATAAATTCAACACGACTGGCAGATATGACTGTGGTAGTAAACAAGTTGTCTACCTAGCTAAGTGTGTAGTATGCCCAGCTATCTATATAGGTAAAACCAATAGAAAGCTGGGTGAGAGAATATACAAACACATATATTGCATAGGTAAGAATAAATTATAAAACACACTAGCTAGACATGTAAGTGAACATGAAGGACACCAGTTCAAATTTAGGGTACTCCAACAACTGAGGAGTGATGGAAGAGGAGGACCGGAATCATTAAAATTAAAAAGAAGTGAACTCCTCTGGCAACTGAGAGTTAATGCCTGTCAGTATCCAGGTATAAATTAAATGAGTTCTATAATGTGTATCCTACGGTTAAAAAATCTAGCTAGATAAAAAATAGGTAACCATAAGTATGTTATGTCATCATAGGCAGAGAGGTATTGTTTAGATTAGGTATAGTATCGTTGCCACACTATCGTCCTTTACCCTATTACAACACTGCGCAATTGTGTCTACATACTTTTAGGATGTAATTGATTTTATATGATACGTATTTAGAATTGATATATTTAGTATGTTCATCGATGCTTGGTGTTTTATGATATGAGAATAGATTTAAACATGCCAGTAAGGACAACTATCACTGAATAGTTTAATAGTTTAAATATTTTGGATACCAACCTTTGTAACAGCTGATGTTATGTGACGAATATGTATACTAATGTTTAATTTTTTATGTTTAAACAATGTTTTGGTAATAGCACAAACATGCGATTACATATTACTTTAAGTACTGATTAGTTAATTATAATCCCATGTGACTTGTCTTGAAATCTATTTAAGACACCTGCATTTGGAAATGGTTGTCATTCAGTTTTCTGAAAAAGTTGAGTTAGTTTTTCTCGACGAAAAGTGGATTTTATGATTGTACACAATAAATAATTCTTATTTTACACTATACGTGTTTATGTGATTTGGCCGTTTATAGTGGAGCGCTCAAGATTCGTGTATCTTTTTGCCTAGTAGGAAGATATACATATAATGCAATCACAAGCATTTTTAGAAGTGCTCCCATTTATAATTTAAATCACTTATACATTCATTATGGGGTAGATTTGCAGTGTAAATCACAAATGCAGTCACAATGGAATACAACTTGAATAGCATGTGTGACATTGTATGCCTAAATTGCTTATGTACAATTAAAAGCATAACAGAGCAGAAGTCAGTACATTACTGTATTTTTTTTATTTACAATCTGTGCTTAGTAGAGCAATTCCCCCTGCCCCTTTTATATACAAATGCTAAAACAGAAAGCTTTTGTGTGTCCACTGTGGAGTGCAGTAAGTTTGTGGTTTTGAGTTACATGCTGCAAATGACCAGTGTCCCTAAAGCAAGAGAAGTTTGATTATTCCACATTATACCATGACCCCCATTAATATTCCAAAACGTGCACGCTGATTGGCCAGTGTGCACGTTGTAAATCGACTTATACTAATGGAAAAAGGTCCGGTCGCCCGGACTTTTTCCATTAGTATAAGTCTCTTTTAAAACACTGTCTCGCTATGTTAAAAGAGTTTAACATAGCGACACAGGTTTAAAAAAAGCAACGGAGATCTCCGTTGCTTTTTTTAAAGCTGTCTCGCTATGTTAAACTCCTTTAACATAGCGACACAGTGTGTAAAAAGCAACGGAGATCTTGCTTTCTCCGTTGCTTTTTTTTAAACCTGTCTCGCTATGTTAAATGGGTTTAACATAGCGAAACAGTAAAAAGCAATGGAGATCTTGCTTTCTCCATTGCTTTTGGCCACAGCTCTGATGTACTGCGTAGGCATGCGCAGTACATCAGAACTGCCGTGGATACCAGACAGCTGCGGAAGGGCAGCAAAGAGGCATTATACAATGCCATTATTTAAAAAAAGTAATTATTTCTTTTCTTAAATAATGTCATAGTATAATAGCAATAACCCACTTCTGGGTGTGGGTAATGCAGGATTTACCCCTGGTTGTCTTTGTTTGGTCCCTCGGGACAACCAGTTGTGGGTTATTGCTATAAGATGTTCTTTCATATCAGTTGTTAAACTGGTCAATGTGTGGTTTAGTCTAATATTGGGGAGTATGGTTCCATACATAGGGGCCAAGACTGGAAAATACCTATTACCTATAGTTTAGTCAATTAGGTCTCTCCAAGTTGAGATAAACATGCTAAGTTTCTCTGAGCATGTAGGTCTATTCTTTAATTTTCAGCTTTGAGATGTGAGGTGTCCATTGGTAAAGGGTAAATATTTTGTGTAATGAAGATTGAAGATAGTAGGGGGCATTTGCTTTTAATTTTTGAGTTGTTGAGAAGACTATGATGCTGCAGGTGTTCACAGATATTCTTTTAGAAAACACTTGCAGACTTTCGAGAAACTATACCACAGTTGTATTTCAAGGGCTGATGGAGATTTCCCTGATTTGATTTGTAAGAAGTCTTCTGCGTACATTGCTATGTTTAAAGAAGTTTAGTTGAAGTGCTTTGCTGTATCATCTATAGAGTTTTTAGTGGTTTCCAGTTGCAATGTTTAAGGAGAAACATGAAGGCATCCTTGTTGTATATGGTTACATCTCTGACTTTGATATTAGATGTTTCTAAAAATGTTGGCATGTTTCCATATTGTACAGACTAAGTTATGATTACAAGTGGTATCTGACATAATGCCAATGTGCTTAATTTTGCTGGAGTCTAATCTTAATATCCAGCCCAATATACTTTCTTTTCCAGTAACTTTATCTGTCCTTGTGTTCATAGACACATATTGTGCCAACTGCGAAACCTTATACTCTTTCCGAGCAGTGAATAGTCTTATGAATACTCTTGAACTAATTTATGCTAAGGTGACATAGGATTATTGCTTCAAGGGATATAGATGTAGTTATCTGGGATAATATGTCCTCACTGAATGACATTTTGGTATATAAAGTTATACATACTGTTGCTATATGGATTTCTAATTACTGATGTATAGTATCTGTAAGGGAAACATGACAAAGTTAAAAATGTTTGAATGAATATATATATATATATATATATATATATATATATATATATATATATATATATTCACTTCAGAAGCTCAAAATACTGAAATTTTGAATTTCAGAATCTCGAGCCCAAGAAGCCAAATCCATACAATGAAACCTGCGAAACACAAGGTTCCGGAGTCCAAAGAAAGTACTGCTCCCAAATAAAACCTTAACGCAAAAATTTATTTACAAATACAAGCAGCGTTTTCACTACTCTCAATAGGTAGCTTCATCAGAGGTTGAAAAAAAGCGCAAAATCGGCGCTTTTTAAATACTACGCCCCCTTGCAAGTGAGGATGAAATCAAAATTGATGGTGCCTTCTTACGATTCAAGTTTGACCACTCTCGTATATTTTCAAGTATTGATACGTATATGGTCAAGCTTAAGTCAAACAAGTCTAAGAAATTATATAGAGATAGACTTGCTTATTCTAAAGATAGGGCTTTCCCTAACTTGTGTTGTCAAGCAAATTTTAAATGTAGGGAAAATACACCGGACCAAACAGAAGTTGAGGACATGGTGGATTCAGGGAATTCAGTGGGGCATACTAATAGTTCTAGAGGTGACCAACCCCTTCGGAGAAGTAATAGGAACAGAAATAGGCAGGAGAAGAATGGAGGCCAGAATGATACATCTGCCCCAGGTTTTTCATTGATTCTAATACTGACCAAAATGGGGATAAAGATTTTTTAGGGAACAGGAACAACCCAAGACAACGGAGAGGGAACAGGAACTGGAATCATTGAGTAATAATGCCTGTGATGGAAATGATGGTGCTCCAAAGATCATTTTAAATAAAAAGGGGTGACTTTAAAATTTATAACTTTTCTTCCCTCTTTTTAGAACCTGAATTAGTTGAGCTCTTAGCTTTGGGCAACACCTTTGTCCCATCTAGGAAATGTGATGTCGCTAGGGTCTTGCTTGATCTTAAATGTTACGTTAGAAAGTTGAATTTGAAACTTTTATTTAATGACACGTCAAGGTCCACTGCTTTTAAATTGAAGCTCCCAAGTGTATTTAATCCACCCCTTCATGTTACTTTAAAAATTTTTGAGAGTGCATGTGAACTGGATATTAGACATATGGTGAATTCTTGTAGGACCAGTACTAACCAGTTTAACATTTCAAAAGAGCAACTCCTTGCCCTTAACGCTTTGCGTTTTTCTGGGGTTAGAATCATTAAACCAGACAAGGGTGGGGGCCTGGCCATCTTTGAGCAGAATGATTATGTTGAAAGAATGCACAGGGTCTTGGATTCTAACTCCTATGACACTTCTTCCACTAATGAGATGAATATGTGTTCAAATAGAATTAGGGGTTACTTCAGGGACCTTTTTATTAGTGGCAGAATAGATGAGGATACTTTGAAGTACATAGATATCTTGTACGCTAGGACCCCTGTGATGTTTGGTATACCCAAGGTTCATAAAAACCTTGGGGACCCCCCAATGAGAGCCCTTATTGATGGCAGGTCGTCCATCACCTACCCTTGTTCTAAATACATTGATTCACTGCTCACTAAGTATGTGGAACTTATACCCAGTATATGCAAAGACTCATGGTCCTTTTTATCCAATTTAAATGAAATAGTAATGGAGGAGGGCACCAACTTCTTGACCATTGATGTGGTGGATTTGTACACATCTATTCCACATCAAGAGGCCCTTGAATGGATTGAATTACTCTTGAACGAGCTTGGGGCCCCTAAAAATGAGATTAATAATATTACTGAACTACTGGACATTATCCTGTCCTCTAATTTTTTTATGTTTGAGAGGGATATATATATCCAGAGACAAGGTGTGGCCATGGGCTCCCCTTGTGGAGCGGCCGTGGCTAACTTGTTCATGTCATATTGGGAAAGGAAGTTCGTTCTTACTAATCCGGAGTGGAAAGAAAAATTAGTATTTTACACCCGCTTTTTGGACGACATCTTCATCCTTTTTAAGGGTGATGCTGGTTTAGCAGACTCATTTGTCAACTTTTTGAATTCCACAACTGACTTTTTGAGATTTACTTACAATTTTGATACAGAAGTGATGAATTACCTGGATGTCAAACTATCTAGGGCTAGACCATCGGGTTTACTTAAATCTGTAATCTTCAGAAAAGACACTTATGTAAACTCTTTTCTCCACTACACTAGCTCACACCCCTCGAAGCATAAAAAAGCTATAGTAAAAGGTCAGCTCGTGAGGGCAGTACGTATGTGCAGTGAAGTCGATGACTTCATATTGGAGTGTGAGACCTTGAGAGACCTATTCACCAATCGTGGATACCCGCAGCGCTTGGTGGAGGATCTAACAGTCGAAGTGACACACAAAAGAACTAGTGGTTTTTATAAACTACTCCTTTCCCCTATGTCCACCACGTCTTTTAGATGGGAGTTAAAAGCTGATCTTTCTGTAAACTTAAAATCTATGGACCCTGATGTACTTCCAGTAGCCATCCCACCCAATGAGTTCCCAGTTAGTTTTATTTAGACATATAGCTTGAACTCTTTTGCTATTCAAGATATTTTGTTTAAGAACTGGTCTTTATCTCCAGTAATGTGTCGATGCTTAACAAATTGGGAGAAAAACCTGTTATGGTTTTTAGGAGAGGGAGAAATATTAAGGATCTTCTGCAAATGGGTTCATTTGCTGACCACTGTACTAGAACAAAGGGATCTTTTGCTTGTGGGACATGTAATTTTTGCACACATATTAAAACGGGTAGTACATTTTTTCTAACAGGTAGAAAATACTCTATTGGCCATAGAATAAAGTGTGACACCAAGTCGATTATTTATATTGCATTTTGCTCATGCTGTCCTGCCTTCTATGTCGGGAAGACTGACAGAAGGTTTAAAGATAGGATTTACCAGCATGTTTATGCTATTAAGAATAAGAAGTGTGAAAATGCATTGGCCAAACACATTGACTCCTACCCCGAGCATGCCTTTCTGTTTATGGGGATTGATCATTTACCAGCTTCTGTTAGAGGTGGTCCCACTTCTATTCTATTGGAAACTCGAGAGCTACTATGGCAGCTCAAACTGGATGCTTTTAATGCACCTGGCTTGAATGAAAACTGCAATATAGCCCCTTTTCTGAAACTCAAGTCTTATATGAGGTGATGCCCTAGTTGATTTCTAATGAATTTTCTTGTAAAAGGCTCTTTGGTAAAGGTTCTGTGATGTGGAATGGTAAGACGAAACAGGGCATTTCTTGCCCATTCTCATGATTAATGTTTTAGCTTATTTTCACATCACAGTACTTTTTGCCTTGTTATAAGCCATTTTTGGTCACAATTTTATTAATATTTTTTACATGGATTCAAAAGGCTTTTTATTAGGATGTTGTATTTGCCTTTTATTTATGCTCTCACAACTTTTCAATTTGAAGGTATTACATCTAAATTAAACTGGATTTAAGGTAGACAGATTTTATAACAATTTGAATATGTTTTTATTTAATATTGTACATATGCTTTAAAATTCATTATATGTGGTTTATGTATTTTTATTGGTCTTGCTGCTTCCCCGACTTGTTTGTTATGACTTGCAAGTGATTACATGTATTTACATTGTGTTTAGTTGCCATTATACTGTTTTAAAGTTTTTATTTTATGTAACCAATTGATATATGTAAAAAATATGTGGAGGCAGAGCCTCACTTGCAAGGGGGCGTAGTATTTAAAAAGCGCCGATTTCGCGCTTTTTTTCAACCTCTGATGAAGCTACCTATTGAGAGTAGTGAAAACGCTGCTTGTATTTGTAAATAAATTTTTGCGTTAAGGTTTTATTTGGGAGCAGTACTTTCTTTGGACTCCGGAACCTTGTGTTTCGCTGGTTTGTTGTGTCTTTGAAATACAATGAAACCTGAAAACCGCAAAATTCAAAAACCTGAATAACGGAGGTTTTGAATTTCGTGGTACTACACACACACACACACACACACACACACACACACACACACACACACGCACACACGCACACACGCACACACGCACACACACACACACACACACACACCATTCTCCACACAAACACACACAATCTGTCTACTACATGAAATCAGGGGGACAAGCCCCAATGCACCCCACCCCCCAACGTAAATATTCTCACTCTGAGGTCGCACTACATACAAACACACACAAAACACCACCACACAAGCTACAGTCTCCTCGTACACACACATCACAGCAACAAAACACACAGACACACACCACAGCCCCTACCCAAACCCCTTAACACACACACATACTTACCAAAAGACATGACCGCAGCAGAAGTTTAGAAGCACGAAATTCAGAACCTCTGGTATTCAAGGTTTAGAATTTTGCACTTATGAACTTTTGCTGTTCTGTGGATTCGGCTTCTTGGGCTCAAAATACTGAAATTTAAGATTTCAGTATTTCGACCTTCTGACGGGAACCCACACACACACACATATATATATATATATATATATATATATATATATATATATATATATATAATATAAATACCTCACAACGGTTAGCTACACAAAACCAAAACAGCCAAAAGCTAAAAAACAAAGTGCAGTTCCACGGCTGATAAAAGACGAAATTCCAAATCCAATGTAGTCAAAAAGTTTAACAAAAAAGAGATGAGCGCTTTCACAACTTAAACAACTGCTTCTTCAGATAACAAAAGGACAAAAAACACAGGTTTAAATACTCCATCAATTAACAATAATTAGTCATGTGGTATATAAAAAGTAATAAATGTGGTCAGGAAGAGAGCTATTTAAAAAGACAACCACAGTAAAAAACATCCTTCATAAAAACATGTGTATACACAAGATATATAAAAATTATTAAAAAATCCAACTGTACGCTGAATGACCTGAAAATCTAGATATATTTATATGTTATATTAACTAATGTGATATAAATATTATATAAATTACTTTCTCAAACCCCTGTTCTTTAATTCTGGTTTCAGGGGGACTACATCATTTAGACCGGAGCCTTTATGTGATCTGAGTCTAAGAAGCCATCTAGTTTCATTGCGTTCTGTATTATTAATAATATCAGCTAGTCTCATATCAGTCCTCGTGACCTCCAATACCTGAAAAGCAAATTTATGCTGATCCCCTTCCTGTGCTACATGTTTAGCAAGTGCACTGTACTCTAATCTTTTACTAATGCAATATAAATGGTCTCTTATCCATTCATGAAGATGTCTGTTGGTCTTGCCAACATAAACTTTTCTACATGTCATGCACTTAGCTAAGTATACTAGATTTTTGGTGTTACAATCTGCTTTAACATTAAACATGAACTTATACCCAAAGTCAGGGTGTATAAAGCTCGGATCTTCATTTATACTAGTGCAAAAATTACAAGCACCAAATATTTTAGTGCCTGTCATTATGTGGCTCATATCTTGCCCTTCATGTTTAGGGTAACATAACTGTCTTCTTAATGATTTTTTATTCTTGTAAACAAAAGAGGGCTTAGTTCCAAGAATTCCAGCTGTATTTTCATCAGTTTGCAAAACATGCCAGTGTTTGCTAACTATATTTTTAAAGACATTGACTTCCCTACTGTATGTTAAATTCAAACAAAACTTTATATCTCTAGATCTATAGTTTGAAATATTTCTTCTCTGGGGTGAGGAAAAATAAGGTTTACCAAGATTATTCCTCTCCTTCCTGATTGTTTCACTCATTTTATGAACCTCAGTACTATCATAACCCCTATGTTCAAAATCTTTAGTGAGTTTTACCAAGCACTCTTCAAAATCTGTATCATCAGCTGTTAGCCTTGAGGCACGTCACATTTGTCCTTTCATAACATTAGGGAATATATGTCCCAGATGCATACTAGCTCTATGCAGGTAAGAAGGTACATAACATTCTTTCCTGTAAACATTTGTGGAAATACTGCCATCTTCTCAGGTAAGAACGTACATATTCTTTCCTATAAACATTTGTGGAAATGCTGCTATCTTCTCAGGTAAGAAGGTACATAACATTCTTTCCTATAAACATTTGTGGAAGTACTGCCATTTTCTCAGGTAAGAAGGTACATAACATTCTTTCCTATAAACATTTGTGGAAATACTGCCATCTTCTTTATCCCTCTTAATATGTCTTGACTACACCACTGGCTCTTATACTACTGCAGTCGTCCTTGTCCTGCCCAGATACAGGTAAAAGAATCACCTATGCCCTAGTATAGGGAGATGTCTGTTCTCCCTTATGTCATTCAAGACTCTAATTAATGACTGCAAAACTATTTCCTTTGCTCCTTTGCAAAACTTCCCAATGTAGGTTGAATGCCTGAGCTGGATAACATCAGAGCAGAATCCAAAGTAGCTGCAATTGCAGAGAAGTTCAAAGAGAACAGATTACAGTTGAGGTATATGAGCAGGAAAGCAGAAGATGATTTGGTTTAGAAGGTTTGAGAGAGGCAGCAATTTTTTAAATTAGATCTTTTTACATAACTAGAATAGTCCCTGGGATTTAATAAGCGTAAAACTTCATGCAAGAACAGTGTAGCTGCCGTTGCATGGAGTCTGGCCACCGAGCAATTCAGTAAACCTTTAAACTGCTATGCACAAGCTTGACTACACTGTTCTTGCATGGAAACCTGTGCAGAATGCTAATTACCTCATTTGCTGGTGAAAACCATGCAGATGAGATGAATTAGTGATTCAGCAAGCAGTCAGGTATCCGTGCAAGAACAGCGTTAGTTGCAGAAATGTATTCGGTTACTGACCGTGTACATCTCTGCTAAAATCAAAATGGAGGCATGACAGCTCAAATAAAAGCATGCATTATAATCTGTAGGCATGTTAATGGCCAAATATTTGGCCATTGGTATGGAAAAGTGTTTTAATTTTATAAAATCTAAGTTTTTATTTTTGGTTGATCTCAGCCGTTTAAGCATAGGGCAGCTGCGTGCAAAAGGGAAGGTGATGAAAATAAAAAAAAAAAGTGAAAAGTCAATTTCAGGGGAAATTTGCATTTTGCCATTATAGTGTATGAAATGTATAATCAAAACAATACCAGGGAACAGTGGTTGTCAAGGGGAAAGGGTTCATGTTAGTGCAGTAACTATGGACTGAGGCAGTGGGGCACGCAAAGGGAAGTAGATATTGTGGGAAGAAATAGTCAGGGAATTGTTATGGCTAGGCTTGTATAGGCCCTAAGGCCGATAGACTAGTACCAACCTATGAATCTATGAGGGGAAATTTACTGAATCACAAAGTCCATACACTGCACCTAACCCTGTAGGTGCTAGAACATGATCGTGTAGGCAGGAGGAGCAGGTAACATGAAAAGGGGTGTGTCATGTTTGCTGTTAGCACATTGGAGTTCCGTGGCCTGTGTTTGCATGTAGCTAAGCAAAGCTAAGCAAGGTGCTTTGTCTCAGGCTGTATAGCTTTGTTTACATTGTCTGAATGGGCATGTGTGGCTAGTAACGGGTCTTAAATAAACAAACAAAAACAAAAAAACAAACAAAAAAAAGAAAACAGGAAATGGCAGCACTGTGTACATGTTAGCAAGGGTGTGTGTCTGAGACTGTATAGCCATGTTTACCTTGCTTAAAGAGGTGTGCACGGTACGCACCAGGACTTAAAAATAAATAAATAAATAAATAAATAGATAAATAAATAATAAACAGGAAATGGCAGCACTGTGTACATTTGGGCAATGTGTTTGCATGGCGTGCCTAGGGGTTTAAAATGGGAGGAAATGGCAAGTGGAACAAGAATAAAAAAAGGGAAACAGCAGAATACAGCAAGTTAAATGCAAGTAATATAGCTGGCAGGTGTAATGCATCATACTCAGCCAATCACACAGGCAGAATCAGCAGCACACCACTATAAACTGCAAAAACCTTTCAGTCTGTTGTATCTTACAAACTCTGCACCATAGGTGTACATATATGGGGAAATTTTTACTGACAAAACTAACAAAAAATCTTACGGGCTGCTTTCGCTTTTATCTATCAGTAAATACTATAGGCTGAGGGTGGTGAGGAGGATAATGCTGACAATCGCCTCAGATCAAGGAGGAGAAGAGTGTTCAGACTCAGGGTAACCTACCAGGGGCTACATGATCTGGAGATAGTAGAGTGCTACAGGGTGGACAGAGACATACTGCAGCAAATCATTGAGCTATGTCGGCCTCAGCTCAGACCCAGAGCCAACAGAGAAGAACCCATTCCAGTGGATGCCAAGGTATGTGTAGCCTTAAGAATACTAGCTACAGGTACTTTCCAAAGACCTACTGGGGACATCATGGGGAGTTTCACAAGCATCCACATCCAGGCTACTCCATCCTGGATGCCATCCTACCACATGCCAGTAAGCACATTTACTTCCACAACACCCATGAGGAGATGAACAGCAATTTGCTTCTCTTCCACCATGTAGCAGAATACCCAGAGGTACTGGGTGTGATAGACTGCATGCACATCCACATCACATCAAGGCACCACACGGTGAACAGGGTAGGGTCTACATAAACCGCAGCGGCTTCCCCTCCATCAACTACCAGGTTATATGCAATGCCCAGGTCATTATCATGAATGTGCATGCTGGCAGCCCTGGAAGCTATCATGACTCCCACATCTGGCATGGCTCACAACTGTACCAGGCATTTGCCAGTGGGACATCCCATATGGCCATCTGGTGGGGGATGATGGCTAAACACTGGGTCATTTCTGATGACACCCATCAGAAATGCACACACACACCTACACAAGAATGATATAATGAGGCACACATACAAACCAGGATCATTATAGAACATGTGTTTGGGATGCTCAAGTCACAGTTCTGCTGCCTTGACATATATCTGGTGGAGCCTTGCAGTACTCTCCAACCACATGTGCACATGTTGCACAATATGATCCTGTAGAAACAGCTGCAGCAGGAAAAAAATGTAGAAGGGCCAGACAGCTTCCCACCATTGCCAAGGTCTCCACAGGCACAGAGGGACTCAGAGGAGGAACATACTGAGCCTGCCCCTGTAGGCCGATGGAGGCGTGTCAGGTATGCTCTGGCCCTGGCAAAGAGGCAATGCGTGCACTTACACTGTAGATATCTAGTGGCTGATATCTCTCTCTGACTCACACACACAGTAAAATAGATGCCAAACATCACACCACCTATAACGTAGCATGTATAGGCAGTGTACTTTATGCATCCGACATAGTCAGCCCTCAAGCATCGTCCTCACAACTGCCTCAGGCACAAGGTAAGTCAGTCTTCTTAACAATAAATGAATGGAGTATAATGTTCTGATAGCATATCTATGGTATTGATGCAAGCATGCAAGGGAATGGGGTGGCTTATTGGGATAGCAGCAGACAACTGACAGCTATGTGGGACAGCAGGAAGTGTATGGCCAGTACTGGCTTACCCACACTATACAGTACTACCCTAGCTGACAAATACCACTGCAGTATATGTGGTGAGACAAATAACTGAGGGGTCATAGGTCACATGCATGGATGTCAAAGTGGGGGTCCCATACTCACTCTCAGATTTATCAAGCAGATCAGCTGTAGAAAACCATACAGAAATGTCTGGCAAATCCCCCAAAGGGCTGACATCCATGAAATTCCCACCTACAGACTTTACACAGTGATATCACAGCAGGTCTGGCAGTGGCAGTATGGCTCTGAAAGGTAAGAAGTCCAAAACTAAAGATGTTTATGTCAAAACAATCTGACCTGTGGTCAATACTGTTATACCTGTAATGTCAAAGATAGGGCACACCACTTTGCTAAATGGGACCAAAATGTTAAGCAAATAGCAGCACAGTCTATGCAAATGTGTATCGTATACAGATGTTTTCTCCCACCCCCACCCATAGTTCCATAGAAATGCCGTAACATATCCCTTCCCTTAATCAGCATCCAGCTGTCACCCAGAGTAATGGCTCAATATGAACAGAAAGCAATCATCAGTAACACCCAGTCAACTTACTGGTGCCATCCCAGGGGCATCCACTGCCTGGCAGCCTGGGAACATATGGTCATTAGAATGCACTGCCTTGCTACAGATGGCCTGCATTTGTTACACCTGGACTACAGGCCTCTGGCAAAGCCCTACAGGCCTCTGGCAAAGGCCCATGCCTCACCCACAGTGCCCTTTTAGGGATTGTCATGGGGTCCATAACACCAACATAACACAATCACCAAATTGCAAAGAAAGGCCATGCTGCTAACTGCTAGGAGCAAACCTGCCAACCTCAGAGAGTCAGGAATTTGGACAAAGCCATGAATACTGGGGTGATAAAGATCCAAAGAGGAGGACACCTTTGAAATACTGCTCTAATAATGTTAGAAAGTTGATGGAATGATTGTAGTAGCATAGAACTTCTGAAGCGTATGAAGTCTGAAACTGCAATGTCAGCTATCAGTAATATCTGACCTCAACCCTGAATGAGTTGCAAAACACTTCTGCTTGAAAACAACACTTGTGTGGGTACCCTACCAGATATACAAGCCATGAATCTGGACATTCTGTGAAACTCTGTACAGTTGACAGGTATGGCTAGAAGTCCTGCCTGACTTATATTACCCAACCTTGGACTGGAAATCAAACCATGGCAGAACAAGAATGCACAGAGATTCTCCCATTGTAATATATCACCAAGGTGCTGGACCATTTACACAGCTTCAGCAGTCAATTGGTTGTAGGCACACCTCTCAACAGGCTGGGTTGTGCAAGAATGCCTAGCATTTATCCCATAATATTGGTTTGTGCATCATCCATTCTGTACTCCTCTTGTAAATCACTGTGATGCTCTGAGGAGGTCTGTCATGAGGTACTGAAACAATACATTGCAATGTCACACATCATACATGTCAGATGTCTGCTGACACAAACCCTGTAACTCTAGCAACTGATACATTACTAAGAGAAATAGTCACAATCACCCAATGCATGGCCCATTGTCTCCCCATTTTGATAGGCTATCTCCAGATATCCTGCACCAACAGATTGAGAGGTATGGCTGTAGTACAAAAACACCAGACTGTTGTAAAACAATCTCTGGAATGGAGTCCCACATTTGCTATAGAAGGTCACACTGGGTATGCTCATACACTTAGAGAATTGTCAGTAGGATCTAGGAATTAACAGGCTTTACCCACCCATTGCACTTCCCATTGCCCTACTTTAGCAGTCCTGAAGATGTCTGTCACCCTAGAAGTACCTCTTGGCAGGCCTCAGCCTTCTAAGCTCTGTGGCACATGCGATAACCGTGTAACACTGTAGTATATGTAACTAGTTAGGTAGGAGTTCTAATCTCAGCCCTGACAAATGTAAAAGTATGTGTGTGTGCATGTTTGTGTTTATATAAGTTAAAGATTTTGGGTCCATTCACACCCAGTACACTTCTCATTGCCCTACTTTAGCAGTCCTGTGGATATCAATCACCTTGGAAGTATATTTCATCAACCTCAGCTCTGTAAGCTCTGTGACATATGTGATAACTGTGTAATACTATAGTATAAGTAACTAGTGAGGTAAGAGCTCTAACCTCAGTCCTGGCAAATGTAACAGTGTTTGCGTGTGTGTTTATAAATCAAAGATTCTGGGTCCAGCCACACACAGTACACATCCCATTGCCCTACATTAGTAATCCTGCAGTTATCAGTCACCTTAGAAGCATCTTTCATCAACCCTCAGCTCTATAAGCTCTGTGGGCACATATGATAACTGTGTAACCCCTATAGTATAAGTAACTAGTGCTGTAGGAGTTCTAGTCTCAGTCTTAGTAAATGTAAAAGTGTGTGTGTTTATAAGTCAAAAATGTTGGGTCCAGTCACACCCAGTACACTTTCCATTGCACTATTTAAGCAGTCCTGCAGATATCAGTCACCTTAGAAGTATCTTTCATCAGCCCTTGGCTCCATAAGCTCTGCAGTGCATGTAATAACTGTGTAACACTATAGTATAAGTAACTAGTGAGATATGAGCTCTAATCTCAGTCCTGGCAAATGTAACTGTGTATGTGTGTTTATAGTTCAAAGATTTTGGGTCCAGTCACACCCAGTACACTTCCCATTGCCCCACTTAAGCAGTCCTGCAGATATCAGTCATCTTAGAAGTATCTTTCGTCAACCCTCCCCTCTATAAGCTCTGTGGTGCATGTGATAACTGTGTAACACTATAGTATAAGCAACTAGTGAGGTAGGATTTCTAATCTCAGTCTTGGCAAGTGTGTATATATGTGTTTATAAGTTGCAGGTTTTGGGTTCAGCCACACCCAGTCCACTCCACATTGCCCGCCTTTAGCAGTCCTGCAGATATCAGTCATCTTAGAAGTATCTTTTATCAGCCCACAGCCCTATAAGCTATGTGGCTTGTGCTTAACTGCCTAACACTATAGTACAAATAACTAGTTAGGTAGGGGTTCTCGCCTCAGTTCTGGCAAGTGTGTATGTGTGTGTGTGTGTGTGTGTGTGTGTGTGTGTGTGTGTGTGTGTGTGTGTGTGTGTGTGTGTGTGTGTGTATATGTGTAGGTTAAGATATTTTATGGCCCCTCTCACCCAGTACATCACCCATTGCCATACTTTACAAGGGCTGGTAATGTTTCTCACCTTAGAAGTACCTTTGGACAACCTTCACTTTATAAGCTCTGTGGTGTGTGCGTGATAAATGTATAACACTGTAGTAGTAATATGTAGATAGGAAGGGGTTCTAATCCCAGTCATGGTAAGAGTGTGTGTGTGTGTGTGTGTGTGTGTGTGTGTGTGTGTGTGTGTGTGTGTGTGTGTGCAAGAATAGCATCCTGTCTGTAGGGGGGGGTTGTTGTGTTTGTGTGAGACCCATATCCATTGGGGGTGAGTTTTGCTAATTGTTGCTATTGCCCACACAGTACATGTCCCAGTGTCCACATTACAAGGCCCATAGTTGTCATCCACTGAAAGGGAGCTGTAGACACTCTGCAGCCCTATCAGCATTGTGCTATGTGCAATAACTATTGACAGTATGGAACAAATAACAAGATAGGCAGCCCATTTAATCATTGGCTACCACTCCCCACTCAGGAGTCATACACAAACACATTCAGCTAGGCATCAAACCTATATCAGTAGGTGGCCTGTAAACCAGATCACAGATGGAATCCACAGTGTTAAAGAAGTGGACACCATGTCAGACTACTGACCAGTCATGAGTGGAGTCCCACAGGGTGTGGATCTGGGCCCCCTCACGTTCAGGATCCACACTTCTGAGGACCAGCCCAATATGAAGGCACACTGGCTGACAATGTTTGCAGATGACTGCAAGGTGAATGCTATCATTAACCTCCCCTGTGATGTTGACCTCCTTCACAAAGGCCTCTCTGAGACCTATGACAATTGTCAGAACCGTGGACATTAGCTCAATGCCAGATGATGTTCTGCCACCCCCTTTGGGTACAACATGGTTCCTATAAAGTAATACATTGATGGTAGTCCACTGAACACTGATGATGTTATAAGAGAACTGGGAACACAGGTTGACAGAGAACTCTCTGTTGACCAACACAGTGCCACTGTCTTCAGAAAGTCTGTCAATGCATCACTTCTCCTGACTAAGGGTGTTGAATCCAGGAAGTAAAAAGAGAGTGTCTCCCTGTACTCTCCCTTCAGTAGGCCAATCACTGTGTACAATGGCCCATTTGCCATGTACCCCACTGGACACCTGTAGCAACAGGAGAGGCTGCAAAAGTACCCCAGAAAGAGGATCGTAGGTCTTACACACTTGCCCTATATGGACAGACTCCAATAACTCCAATGAATCTCTGTTTTATATTGGCTAGTTAGGTGTGATCTTAGCCTGACTTACACAGCCATGTCTGTCCCAACATTTGAAGAAACCAATCTGTCCACACCACATGCCCCAGAGACCTCAACCCCATCCTCACAATCAACAGGACATGTTGGAGATACAAGTTCACAACCCAGAGACTGGCCATGCCACAGAATAGACGTCACATACATGTCAAGCAGAGCATATCACCAGCCCTCTTCAAAATAAATCTGGAAGAGTGCATGAGGAATAGAATACCCACCCTGGGGATCACTCCAGTGACTATACTCAGTAGACACACTAGGGACTATTGTCAGGTGGCATGATGCCAGGGTGTTCACATGGGCAAGCCTTGTAAAGCCTCCATGGCCATTTGCCTAGTACAAACCTATGAAGCTATGAACCTATGGATCTCAATCCTGGCAAGTGTGTGTGTGTGTGTGTGTGTGTGTGTGTGTGTGTGTGTGTGTGTGTGTGTGTGTGTGTGTATGTGTACTAGTGTGTATAAAAGTGTTTATGAATGTGTACAAATGTGGGTGAAAGTAGTTTGAGGCCCATCTCACCCAGTCCAACTACCATTGCCATACCTTACAAGTGCTGTTAATGTTATGAACTATATAGTTACCTTAGGACACTCTGCTCTGTGGTATGTGTGGTAACTGCATAATAGAATAATACCAATAACTACATAAGTAGGTGTTCTAATCTGAGTCCCTGCTTGTGTATGTGTGTGTGTGTGTGTGTCTGTGTGCATGTGTGAGTGTGTATACGTGTAGTTTATGGTATTGTGTGGCATCTCTCACCCAGTACATCACCCATTGCCATACTTTGCAAGGCTTGGTGAGGTCCCTCACCTTAGAAGTACCTTTGGACAAGTGTCACCCCATAAGCTCTGTGGTGTGTGGAATAAATGTGTAACAATGCCGTACCAATACATAACTAGATCAGGGTTCTAATCTGAGTCCTGGCAAATGTGTATGTGTGTGTGTGTGTGTGTGTGTGTGTGTGTGTGTGTGTGTGTGTGTGTGTGTGTGTGTGTGTGTGTGTGAACTGTTTCCTCTGAGTGAGAACTATATCCATTGGGTGGGTGGGTTTTACAGTTTTAGTTTATGGTACTCTGAGTACACATCCCAAGACCCGCTGTCATCATCCACCATACAGATATTTTTTGACACTCTTCTGCCCCATAAGGGCCATGCTGCATGCAGGAACTATGTGACAATATGGACTGACTAACAGGATAGGAAGGCCTGCTAATCTCTTCTGCCCAATAAGGCCCATGCTGCATGCAGAAACTATGTGACAATATGGACTGACTAACAAGATAGGCAGCTCAGCTAATCTCAGTCCTGCAAAATGTGTGTATGACTGTAATTCTGTGTGTAAGTGTGTATAACTGTAGGGTAAGGTATATTGAGTACAGTCTCACCCAGTACATCTACTATTGCCATACGTTTCAAGGCCTGGTGATGTTGCTCAACTTACATGTACCTTGGGACACTTTCCACCATGTGAGCTTTGTGCCAAGTGTGATAAATGCACACCACTGTAGTATTACTACATATGTAGGTAGGGGGTCTAATCTTAGTCCTGTCAAATGTGTGTCTATATGAAAGAAGAGTAGCTTGTGTTTGTGTGAGAACTAGATCCATTGGATTGCCGTGGTTTAATATTTTATGCCATGGTACTCCCAGAACACATTCCTAGGTCCACTGTATGAAGTCCACATCAACCTTAGTTGTATCTGTAGACACTCTTCAGCCCTATAAGACCCATGCAACAGTTTGGAACAGTATGGTAGGAATAACAAGATAAGTAGGGCTGTTTATGTCAGTACTGGCAAATGTGTGTGTGTGTGTGTGTGTGTGTGTGTGTGTGTGTGTGTGTGTGTGTGTGTGTGTGTGTGTGTGTGTGTGTGTGTGTGTGCGCATGTATGTATTGGTGTATATAGCAGTGGTTGTGAGTGTGTAGACTTGTATGTGACACTATTATGAGTACTCTCACACCCAGTCCACCCACCATTGCTATACCTCACAAGGCCATGTAATGTTATTCACCTTACAGGAACCTTGTAACATGCATCACACTAGTAATCCTGTGCCACCTGCAATAACTGCATAACAGTGTGGTACCAGAACTTGATGGGTAGGGGTTCCAAACACAACACTGGCAACTGTGATCCTGTGCATGCATGTGTGTGTGTGTGTGTGTGTGTGTGTGTGTGTGTGTGTGTGTGTGTGTGTGTGTGTGTTTGTGGGAACAGTATTCTATGTGTGTTTGGTTGACACAATATCCTCAGGGGTTGTAGTTTTAGCAATCTGTGGTGTGTTCCACCCACTGCACTTACCATTGTCCACTCTACGAGAGCCGATGTCAAACACCATAGAGTTATATACACCCCCGGCCCTACAAGCTGTGAGGCATATGCAATAACTGTTACATACACCTGGGAAATGTGTGCAGATACAGCTGCACCTCACCTATGACATGGTTGATGTGTTATCACACTGCCATAACCCTCATTGATGATGTCTGCAGGGCTACATCCTGCTGACACACAGGCACATGGAACACAAACATAATACAGCATATGAGAGCACCTTATCATAGCATTACTAACACCAATAATACATCATGGCTGAAAAGGTACACACACACTCTGATGTGTACCCATTACAAATACCAGATGACAGCACCTTACACAACATTAAATAGCTACACTGTATTAAAGTCACCTTGTGCATCAGACCCATATTAGCATGTCCCTGCATCAATGGTATGGATGGCAGGGATGTGGCACAGGTATCATCATATGAACAGGGTGTTGTGTGGATTTGCCAGACGTCTAGGCTGGGCTGTATGGTTGACATCATGTGTGTGTTTCTGTGGGATGTTCATTAAAGGGGCCGTGCAGGGGTGGTGTGTGTGTGTGTGTGTGTGTGTGTGTGTGTGTGTGTGTGTGTGTGTGTGTGTGTGTGTGTGTGTGTGTGTGTGTGTGTGTGTGTGTGTGTGTGTGTGTGTGTGTGTGTGTGTGTGTGTGTGTGTGTGTGTGTGTGTGTGTGTGTGTGTGTGTGTGTGTGTGTGTGTGTATTTGGAGGTGGCTTGTTTGATGGTGATGTGTGTGTGTGTTTGTATGCACACAGTCACACCATGTGGCCACCCTACATAGGGGTAGTTTGGACAGCTGTGGCTGTACATGGCAGGGTGTACAGTTCACCGTCTCCAGCCATGGACATGGGAACTGGTCCTGCCAGGGGTCTCATCAGCACCACCAGGGCCAAGTCCGGATGCAGTACTACTTCCTGCTGGGGACTGCTGTCTGCTGGATCTGTGTCACTGTTGGGACTTGCTAGGATGACATGTCCATGGCCTGCTGTGTCATGGTCTGGACAGCACACTCTCTTCAGTAGTGCTGGTGGTACTACCAGTATAGGAACATGATGATGCATGGCAATGTAGACCCACAACTGATTGTGGAACTGCCCTACATCCACGTGGCGGCTCGACATCCTCTGCCAAATGCTCAAGTAGAGATATTCCATAGTCAAAGAGTGCTAAGGTCTCCTCCAACCATCTATCCATAACCTCAGTATGCTCACTGGTGGCCGTAGTGAGTTCACGAATATTGCCACTGACACCAGGAATGTGCTCATCCATGGTCCTGCGTATATATCTGGTGGTACATTCATTACAGGCCTGTGCCTCCATGATGGCCCAAAACATGCATCTGGTAACTGCTGATGTGGCACTTGCAATAGGGGCATGATGGGCTGCAATCCTCCTCCGAGCACCCCTGCCCATTTGCCTGTGTGGGACCTCACCAGCACTCTGGCTATGGCTAGTTCCTGCACCCTCACTTACCATAGTCACCACACTAGCCTGTTCCATGCCACCACCTACCAACTGTCCATTATTTGTAGCGACTGGTTATGGGGTATGTGTGGGCATTGTGACTGTGTGCGGGGATGGAGTTGACAACAGTGGGATGCCAACCAATGGCACAGATTCAGCCCCTGACAAACCCACCTCTGCCTCAATAGGAGCATCATCATGGTCAGAGTCTGCAGAGACACTGACTTCAGAATCAGAGCAGGGGGACTGCGGCCCTCATGTCCACCTGTAAGGAGAAAACAACATATGTAAATTACTACCTGCACTACAAGGCTTGCTGGTATACACACACACACACACACACACACACACACACACACACACACACACACACACACACACACACACACACACACACACACACACACACACACACACACACACACACACACACACACACACACACATATACAGGTGAGGTGCCTCAAAGGCATTATACAGACTTCACATTAGCCAGCTGGGGACCTCACATTAGCCAGCTGGGGACATTCATGACTCCCCCCCCCTCCCCACCAAAAGGGCAAATATCTATTCCAGCAGAGTGCTGCCCCCCCCTGACATCTCAGATGCTCAGGTAAGAGCTGCCCTCTCCAAAGCAAAAAACACAGCATCAATGGGACCAGACGGTGTCCCGGGCTGTGTCCTACATGAACTCCAAGAAGAGCTAAACCCAAACATAAAACTACTGTTCAATCTCAGCCTTACTACAGGATATGTACCCAAAGAGTGGCATACAGCAACAGTGGTCCTTCTCCACAAAGGTGGTGCCTCAACGGATCCTAGAAACTATCGCCCCATAAGCCTGACTAGCTTGGTCTGCAAAGCTATGGAAAGGATCATCATGGACCTCATAAATAAAGATATTGGGGACCTACAGACACTGATTTCTTTGAAACAGTCACCAAGGCCATTGACGAGGGGAAGGTGGTCCACACAGCCTACCTGGACCTCGCAAACGCCTTCGATACAATACCCCACTCGGGCACTATAGATAAGCTCACCAGCTTAAATATAAACCCCTATGTCACTAGATGGGTTGCAAACTGGTTCAAGGACAGAACCCACATGGTTAGAATTACTGGAGCCATGTCAGACTCCAAACCAGTTACAAGTGGCATCCCACAAGGCTCAGTCCTGGGAGCTCGCTTGTTCGGTATATATTTCTTGGAGCTACAGGCCAACACGGAAGGACTGTGGCTGACCAAGTTTGCAGATGACTGCAAACTGGGCGCCATAATCGACTCTCCAGCCAACCACAAGCATCCTCCAAAAGGGCCTCATAGAAACAGACAACTGGTGCCAGAGCCATGGCCTCAAGCTAAATGCCAAAAAGTGTATAGTCATCCCCTTTGTCAAAAACAAAGTGCCCACAAATTACCACATAGGTGGTAATCCATTAAGTACAGAAGAAGTAATTAGGGACCCAAGTTGATAGCAATCTCTCATTTGACAACCACGTGGCCAAAGTGTTTAGAAAAACATTTTATATAGCCCACCTAATCATGAAGGGATTCACATCTAGATCAGGGGAGGTCATCGTGCCTCTTTACTCATCCCTCATCAGGCCCATAATTGAGTACAATTTCCCTTTTGGGATGTACCTTACCAGACACCTGCAGCAACTGGAAAGACCCCAAAAGTACCTCACCAAGAGGATCAAAGGGCTCAAACAGATGCCATATGCTGCCCGGTTAAAGAAACTCCAGCTCTACTCAGTGGCATACCGCCTGCTCAGAGGCGATCTGTGCCTGACGTATAAAGCCATGGCCAACCCGGAATTAATGCACATGCTGCACCTCAGAAAATCGAAATCCCATCGAGCTACGTGCTCGAGAGACTTGAACCTCAGCACTGAAATAAATAGTATATGCTGGAGGGACCGATTCATAACCCAGAGGCTCCCGTCACTCTGGAATAAAATCCCAGTCCAGGTTAGGCAGAGTCCCTCATTGACTCTCTTCAAGAGGAATCTTGATGAGTGGATGGGAGATCGTAGGTTTACCCCGGGTATCACTTCTGTGTCACTGTTAGACAGAGGCACAGTATACTAACCTCAAAAAAGGGCATAGCAAAATTAATTTAAAATGGGTGGTGAAAGCCAAACACATTCTGGCTAGGCGTATAAATGTCCTAGGGAAGATAGCCTAGTATGAACCTATGAACCTATACAGTCAGACAATAACATACACACTCTGGACAGACCCTCACCATCATGCAGTGCAGCCCTTTCCACTTACTGTTACTACTAATATACACTTCTAGGATACACAATTGGTGCAAGCAGGTGATGGGCCTTCACCTAACACACACTGCACCCATGTAAACTTTATTGCTGTTCACCTGATTAGTAGTGTGGCAAGTTCTACAGAACATACCTCCCAAATGTGCAGAGTTTTGATGACTATCAAGATATCTGGCTTATATTTGTGGTCTGTTCTCCATAGCTTCTGTGTTTGTCTGATACATTACTGGGATGACCTGTGGAATGGTGCCACTAATAATGTTATAATTTGAGGTGCAGACTGCATAACCTGCAGTACATGTATGTTAAAACAATGGCAGTTACTCAAACAACTTCCCAAGCTTACAGTGGATATAGTAAGTGTACACACCCCTGTTAACATGCCAGTATTTTGTGAGCTATCACATGAGACCTCTGAAATCAGGTCATAACATTTCCCTCATTTCATTATGACATACAACCTGTGCAATCCAACTGAAGAACATGTACATCAGTTACAGGTAACATATGGTAAATTAAATAGGTGCAATAGGCTGGTTGCATAAGTGTGCACACTCTTAAAGTAATACTCTGTTAAAGCACCTTTTGATTTAATCACAGCATTCAGTCCTCTTATGAAGGTGTCTATCAGCATATCACATCTTGACTTGCCAGTGTTTGTACACTCTCCCTTGCAAAACACATCCAACTATCTCAGATTGCAAGAGCATCTCCTGTGCACTCCCCTCTTTACGTCACCCTGCATATTTTCTGTTAGATGTAGGTATGGGCTCTAGCTGGGCCAGTGCAGAATGTTGCATGTGTTCTTGTGAAGACATCCTTTTGTTGATTTGAATGTATGGTTTGGGCCATTATTGTGCGAAAATGTGGAATTCATCTCCATCCACAGCTATGTGACAGACACCAGAAGGTTTGGAGCCACAAGGGACCAGTGTTTGGAACTGTTCATAATCCCTTCCAACTTGCCTACAGCCCCAGTTCCAGCTTGTGAACAGCAACCCCAAAGCAGAACACTGCCATCACTATGCTTTACCATGGGGGTGTTGTTGTTGTGGTGATGCGCAGTGGTGTTATTGTGCCATACAAACCTGTCAGAATTGTGGCCAAAGAGTTCACCCTTGGTCCCATATGACCATAACACATTTTCCAGCTTGCTTTTTGGAGACCTGATGTATTGTTTTCAGACTTTATCCAGGCTTGTATATTGTTTGGTGTGAGGAACTGCTGCCATCTTCCAACCCTACCCTATAGGCAAGACATATGGAGACCACAGAAGCTCATTGTCACATGTAGTACACACTCAGTACTTTCTGGAGATTCCTGCTACTCCTTCACTGTTGCTTTGTTTTTGTTTTGGTCTTGTGTTCTCATAGAATTTGGAGGGATGTCCACTCATTCGCAATGTCATTGTAGCTCCATATTTTCACCACCTTTTGATGACTGGCCTGCACTGTGTTCCATGGTATATGCAATGCTGGGGAAATGTTTTTGTACCCTTCTCCAGGCTGATATCTCAAAAATATGATCCCTTAGCAGCTTCATCAGCTCTATACGAACCATAGCTGTTGCTGTAGCAGGTAACTGGGTATATGTTAGGATAATCCTGGTAGGACAGCTGACCATTATTTGCTGTTAATCAAAGAGTGTCTGTAAATGATGGCTGGTGTGTACCCAATAAGATGTACTGCTGTAGTTATAGTGAAAGCTGCATCAACACAGTAGTAGCTTCAGCCTGTGCACACATATGATTCTATGTTGTTGCACATTTATGTGTCATAATTGTTCCCATAAAAGATTTGTTTTCTTTACAATTGAATTGTACAGGTTATAGGTCACATGACAGGCTGGCAGGATTTTGAAATTGTCTATTGTGCTCTCATTTTTGTATATCACAAACACCTGGCATTCTAGCAGGTGTGTACACCATTTATGTGCACTGTATAACACTACATCACTATCTTGTTCTTGTATTAAAGCCAACAACCTGTAATGTTGTTTACTATTGCACCAACTTTGTATCTCTATTTATCATGTGCATGATGTGGATCTTTTCTCCCCGGGCAACCGCTGAAAAAGGACCTGCGTCCAATCGGAATTTCCTGGTAAACAAATGTAACTAACTAAATAAATAAATAAAATAAATAAATTTATACAATATGACCCTAGTTTTTCCCTTTACCCCCCCCCCATTTTGTCAGTTTTTGTCCAGATGTCCTGCAATGACAGGTTGTGAGGTATGCTACAGATATGTGACATCTCCTGCAAATAGGCCCCTGTGATGACCACTGTGATGCAATGCAGTAAACACCACCACAAGTGAACAAGCAGATACTGCCCAATGGCTGAGTGTAACAGATGTGTACATGATCACATGCATGACCTTAACATGCCTGGGGTACTGGTGACCCACAACAGGAAAATTCCATACTTACCGCCTTCAGGCTGCTGTCCCACTATGTAATTGTCGGGGAGAGGTATTGTCAGCAGATTCACATATGGCATTGGTACAAGATGAATGCTAAGTTTCTGCACAGGTACAGTACACACTATGATATTATACAATTTGCTGTCCTTCACCAAAGATGTGTACTTGTGTGCATTACTAAACCCCACCCACTAATCCATTTTGCACTGACATATGCATCTAGAGAGCCTATAGAAGACAGTTTCATTGCTACCTCATTACATTGATGTGCACTTTGCCCTTAGCTGCATGGTCATTGCCTGTTGGCTGGGTGCCACCCACCTCCACAACTGGTGTTTCACATGTTTGATGTTGTGTGGGAGCTACCCCAATATTGGCAAGGAGCTTCTCTTTTGCCATAAATGAGGCCAGTGTGGCTGGAGTACCACTGGTAACAGTACGGTCCCTCACTACAGCAGCAGCCCTTTGCCAGGCATGACGTATCAGGTCAGTTGTTCTATGCCTGACCTGATCGTACGTTCATCCATGGTGGCCAAAGATGTTCACTCTTTTGACAAGGTCATCCATGAGGGCAGTCTGCTCCTGCAAATTTTGCCACCTATGACCAAAAAGAACAGCATAGTGTGTTATCACAGCTTCTGTGATGGTTGCTGTCTCTGCAGCAGTGTATGCAGGTTGCCTCTGCATGGCACCTGAAAGACATAAACAGGGAAAGACATCAGAGGACCTCTAACATTGCCCAGAGTTCTTTACAGAGCCAGCACATGAATGTTGCCTATTGTTAGCCACCACTTACAAACACATCATACCCCTGTACCTAGCAGCACTGTATGGATCTGCATTATACTCTTTGTCCTAATGTGTCATGTTCCACCCAATGAGGGCCAGTACATTGCATAAACCACCATACATCACTGACATTCGTGTAGAGGGATGACAGTGGCCATGTTCCTTGCAAATGGGATGTCAATGGTGCTCAGTCTTTGCTTGCATACAGTGAGTAATGGAGCTGGAAGCATATGCCTGGGTTTATGTAGGATGCAGACAGGGATGTTATCAGGCCGCAAGGGGACATGCTTTTGTTAACTTTGATTAGGCAGTTTGCACCTGATCCATGATGATGGGGGGAAGGGTACTTGTGCTGTGCATATCCACCAATACTGGTGGTGAGCCATAGGGGTGATGTTTGCCCTAAACTTGTCTTCATCAGGTTGGCTGTAGCTATGGTGTGTGCGTATGTGGTGTGATTGACCACCATTACAGGGTGGGTTGGCTTGTTGCCTCTGGGACTGCAGACATATGTGAAGATGGCCTTGTGATTGCCCTTAGTGGATGTGTCCAATTTGTACTCATAGTTAGCCATATAGTAATCCACCTTTGACCTAATATGTTCATTCAGACAAAGGTTGACATGCTGCACAGTTGGTGCCTGATCCTACTTTGCCCTGTACAGCCAATATAGCATCACATTATGTGCTTTGTGTATTGCTGCTGTCCAGTGAAGGGGATTCCTCTACTTTTGTGGAGACAGGTTTTACAAGTAAGGTATTGCTGAGGCCATACAGCTATGTGGGTGGTCATATATCTGATTTTAGTAGGCATGGACACAAGGTCATAACACAGTTGGACACCTCTCCAATTTCAACGCCATACTCATGGTTAATCTAGTACTCATGTCTGTGTCAAGGCAATGCCAAAACCATTAGCTGTAAAAGTGTAACTCTGTTGGATGCACAGAAACTAAGATTACACACATATACAACATGTACAACTTATTTACCTGACATTTTGCACCCTATGTCAGTTGTTGTGAGGTAGCCAGTTACACCTACCCATACATACATATGCACAGGTAATACCTGCTATACATTTCTGTTCTATGTCAGTATGGCACACTGTAATTGCAGTCTTGCAGCTCAGTCATTCATTTCAACCTGTTAGGGCAGGACTTCTGGAGGACACTGCACATATATGGTGGGCTATGGTACAAAATTAGTGACACTTTCTTCATATTGCTGTAACACATGTATATCATTTGATAGTACAGTAGCCTTTACATTCACAGACATACTCTGGAGTATGACTGATGCTCATATGGCAGGTAGAGAGGAGAAAGGCTATCAGTGTGGTGGTGAGGGTAGGAACTGTTAATGTTATGAGTATGACTGGTATGGGGACAGAGCTAGCTGATATGATGGACAGAGAAAAGGTGGATATATTGTGTGTGCCAGAGAACAGATGGAAGGGGTGTATGGCTGTGAGTATCGGAGTTGGGTACAAATAGTTCTATCATGGTGTGTATGGGAGGGGAATTGGTGTAGGGATTAACCTGAAGGAACATTATGCCAAGAGTGTTTGTGAAGGTGATAAGAGTGTTGAGTAGAGTGATGTTTAGGAAGCTGAGAATTGATGGTGTAATGATGACAGTTGTTAGTGCATATGCTCCACTAATTGCGTGTGTGATGGATGAGACAGACATACTTTGGAGTGGTTGGATGAAGTGGTGATGACTGTACCCAAGGGTGAAAGAGTGGTGATTGGAGCAGATTTCAATGGGTATGTTGGTGAAGGGGACAGAGGGGATGCAGAAGTGATGGGTCAGTATGGTTTTAAACAAAGGAATGCAGAAGGTGAGATGGTGGTGGAGTTTGCAAAAGAGGTTGAACATGGCTGTGGTGAATACGTAGTTTTACAAGACCGAGGGGCATAGGGTGACATACAAGAGTGGAGGAAGATGCACATAAGTGGATTATCTCCTATGCAGGTGGACCTGTTTGAAGGGGATTGGAAACTGTAAAGTGGTAACCGGGGAAAGTGTAGTTAGGCAGCATGGACTGTTGGTCTGTGGGATGACATTGGTGATTAAGAAGGGGGGATTGTGAGGGCAGCACCAAGGATCAAATGGCGGTTACTGAGAAAGGGTGATTGTGAGATTGAGTTCAGGGAAGAGTTAAGACAGGCAGTGGGTAGCAGTAAAGAATTAGCAAATATATGGGTAACTACATCCGAGCTAGTAAGGGAGATGAGTAGAATGGGGCTTGGTGTGACATCTGCATAGAGGAAGGAGGACAAGAAGACCTGGTGGTGGAATAAGGAAGTACAGGGGAGTATACAGAGAAAGATCACACCGCTACTCCACAGCTGTATTGAACACAACAATAATAATTTTTAAATTGTTTATTTAAAAGAGTGCTTACAAAGCACGTCCAATGCTTGGTTTTCCACCAAGTGAAACTGTCCAAAGAGATACTGTTGTTTAAAAAGCATAAAATGTTGTTGCTTTCAAAAAGTATCTTATAATTCACTGCAAGTGTTCCAAGCTCACTCGTAAATGGAACACCATAAGATTTTGGCTCTTCTTAATTCAGTAAACATAAGTCAGAAGACTTATCAATATATCATAACAATGTCTTAAAACAAACTCAAAGTGTTCAAATAAAGGCTTACAATAGAGCCGATATCCAGACTTATTCACCAATAAACACTGCGCAGAAATGCTAACAGCCTCTTAGTTAAACTGATAATTCAGTGATATGGCAGTTTCAAATGTTCAAATGAAGGCTTACACTAGAGCCGATGCCCAAGCTCCTTCACCAATAAACACTGCACAGAAATGCTAACAGCCTCTTGGTTAAACTTGAAGCTGATAATTCAGCGATATGGCAGTTTCCAAAACGAAAATGCTGAGCAACTGATATATTGATGTAAACAGTGTCCCGAGCATAAACTGGTGTACTTAGTCAAGCATAAGACCAAAGCCCAATAGTCGTCAGTCCTAAAGCCAAATAACCAAATGACTCAATGTTGCTCCAAAAATAATTTTGAATGCAAAATATAAAATATAACAAAGTCCCAGGTAAAGCTTACGAGTGAGCTTGGAACACTTCTAGTGAATTATAAGGCACTTTTCATTACAGATATATTTTTTGGATGCTTGTTCTATTATACTAGGATGCATTCGGATGTATTTGAAGTTTTTAACTATAATGAGACATTTGTTACACTGCTGCAGTCTGAACGATACTTTTTGAAAGCAACAACGTTTTATGCTTTTTAAACAACAGTATCTCTTTGGACAGTTTCACTTGGTGGAAAACCAAGCATTGGACGTGCTTTGTAAGCATTCTTTTAAATAAACAATTTAAAAATTATTATTGTTGTGTTCAATACAGCTGTGGAGTAGCGGTGTGATTTTTACTTATTTACTTGTTCAGATTTGCTCACCACTACCTTATCAGTGAGCTATATATTTTACTATTATATACAAAGAAAGAGGTTGGCGAAGAAGAAGTGGGATTATCAGACAGATGAAGAAAGTAGACAGGAGTATAAAGAGATGGGGTGCGTGGCAAAGAGAGTGTTGGCAAAGATTGTGGATGGGGCATCTGAAGGGTTGTATGCAAGGTTGGACACCGAGGATGGAGAATAGGACCTGTACCAATTGGCTAGACAGAGACACGTAACTAGGAAGGATGTGCAGCAAATAAGGCTGATAAAGGATAATGGTGGAAATGTACTCACAAGTGAGGCGAGTGTGTATACCAGATGGAAACAGTACTTTGATGGGCTGTTAAATGAAGATAATGAGAGAGAGAGAGAGAGAGAGAGAGAGAGAGAGAGAAGGTTGGATGATGTCGGTCTGATGAATCAGGAAGTGCAACAGATTATCAAGAAGGAAGTAAGGATAGCTATGAAGAGGTTTAAGAATGAAAAGGCTATTGGACCAGATGACATACCTGTGGAAGCATGGAGGTGTTTAGGAGAAATGGCAGTGGTCTTTTTAACTGGTTTGTTTACTGTAATCTTGGAAAGTGAGAGGATGCGTGAGGAGTGGATAAAATGTGTTTGGGTACTGATTATGAGAATAAGGGTGGTGTTTAGAGCTGTAGTAACTACAGGGGGATAAAGTCACAGCATGAAGTAATGATAAAGGGTAATGAAAGCTAGTTTAAGAAGGGAGGTGAGGATTACTGATCAGCATTATGGTTTCATGCCAGGAAAGAGCACTGCTGATGCAATGTTTGCTCTGGGAATGTTGATGGAGATGTACAGAGAAGGTCAGTAGTAGCTGCATTGTTTCTTTGTGGACTTAGAGACAGCATATGACAGGATGCCTAGAGATGAATTGTGGTATTGTATGAGGAGGTCAGGAGTGGAGGAGGAATCTGTAAGAATGCTACAGGATATGTACAAGGCTAGAGTGATAGCAGTGAGTTCTGCATTGAGAGTGACTGGTGTATTTAAGATGGAGGTGAGAGTACATCAGGGATCAGGTATGAGCCCTTTCTTATTTGCAATGGTGATGGACTGTTTGACAGACATGATCAGATAGGAGTTCCCATAGACTGTGCTGTTTGCAGATGACATTGTTGTCTGTAGTAAGAGTAGGGAACAGGTTGAGGAGACCCTGGAGTGGTGGAGGTATGGTCTAGAGAGGGGAGGAATAATGGTCAGCAAGACTAAGGCAGAATATATGCGTGTAAATGGGAGGGAGGGTAGAGGAATGGTGAGGATGCAGGGAGTACAGTTTGCGAAGGTTGATAGGTTTAAATATTTAGGAACAACAGTTCAGATTAATGGTGAGTGTGGAGGAGAGGTGAAGAAGATAGTACAAGCAGGATGCAGGTGGTGCTGGAGAAGAGTGTCAGGAGTGATTTGTGACAGACAAGTACCATTAAGAGTGATTGGGAAAGTCTACAAGAGGGTAGTGAGACCAGCTATGTTATATGGTTTGGAGACATTGGCACTAAGAAAAAAGGCATGAGTCAGAGCTGGATGTAGCAAAGTTAATGATGTTAAGATTTGTACTTGGTGTAACGAGGGTGGACAGGATTAGGAATATGTATGTTAGGGGGTCAGCCCAAGTTGGGTAGCTTGGGGACAAAGCTAGAGAGTGGCAGGATTATGTTGGTTTGGACATGTGATGAGGAGGTATGCTGAGTATATATGGGAAAGGATGAGGCTGCCAGGTAAGAAGAAAAGGGGAAGGGCTGAGATAAGGTGCATGTATGTGGCAATAGTGGACATGCAGGTGGTTGGTGTGACAGAGCAAGATGCAAGAGACAAGAAGACATGGAGACAGATGATCTGCTGTGGTGACCCCTATTAGGAACAGCCAAAAGAAAGAAAAGACAATGTTGTAATGTCAGTGTTCACAGGTTTCCAATTATTTGCCAGACATAACACAACTCTTGATGAAATAACTACAAATATGAGGCACACATATGGTTAGTGTGCATAACACTGGACAGTTGAATGGTATGAGCTCAGTATATCACATGCAGTTCAACACACACAGAGCGACAGTATTTCAGTATACAAATACCCTGTATAGGCCCATCACATTTCTGAGACAAACATATATATCATAGTTGTATTCACAATTAACATATGGATATCTGTGACATCCCAGTAGCTGGCCTAGCAGTGTCACAGCCCGTATTGTTCAACACACAGTCTAGTAGTGGTTATATGTGAGCCATCTTTTCCTGGGGTGAGTCAGGGCCCTGAGCTATGTTCTATGTCACTGCAGACAAACACAGATGCTATGGCCATAGGATCTGATCAGCAATATATCAGTACAGCAAGTGTTGTTGAGACATAATATTTGTTGAACTTCCTATTTTCCACATTTACATACCCCTACTACATTCCATTGCATGCTTAATTGTTTGATATATGTGTGTTTTTTTCAATTCAGTTGGTATAATCCTTCACTTAGAGTGTGTGTGTGTGTGTGTGTGTGTGTGTTTGTATGTGTGTGTGTGTTTGTATGTGTGTCTGTTTGTCTCTCTCTCTCTCTCTGAGACAGATGTAGGATATACATCTGTTTTGCATAGGCAGCATCTTGCCTTTTGTACTAATGGTCATGAGCAGCTGATGGCCTATACACCAACTGGAGACCCCCACTTGCTAATTGCATGTAGAACAGCTGCAGTATTATTCCTATACCCAATAGCATGGAAACACACTACTATAACTGTGTACTTCATGTGGGCATTGCCCCTTTTCCTTGCCTGTGAGGAGGACTTCATGGAAGTGTGTGACAAACAGCATCACAGAGGGTAGTTAGAAATACCTCTTACAACAAACACTGTGGAAACAGCCCAATAAACTTGGGGAGAATGTTCCAGACATAGGGACAGAATGAAAGTATTGCTGTTATACAGTTGATGTAATGCTAGTTTGACAGGGTTTGTGTGGATATGGCTGCTCTGTGTGATTTTAAGTCTGACAGTGTTATGGGGTTGACATAACTCTCAACACTAGGGCTATCCTCAGATTGGCCAGAGTTTGGACTCATATTTCATGTATTACTCGCACATTTTTTGCCCTTGGAAATTCAGTAGCACACTCTGAGGATTGCAGTCAGTAAATGGTAACATCCATGTGTGTTTCTGACTTCATATCCCTCAGAACAGATATGTTACAACAAACACTGTTACACCAGAAACTTTCTCAGTTTATAACAGCAATATGTCAATAATGCCCCTGTGTTTGGGCCTCTGACCCCCCCAAGTATGTCAGGCTTTGTCCAGATGTCATGCAGTAAGAGGGGGATAGGTATAGTATATCATTATATAGTGACTTCATTCCTGATATCATCCCCAGATATCAGACGGACAGACATGTTATGTGTAAGAGGCCTTATATATGAGGACAAAGCCTGCACATTCTGTGGGACTCTGTACAGTTGAGAGGTCTGTGTATTTCTGGCGATTGTTGACAGACTGTCAGGAGTGTGCAGCAGTATATTGTGAATGTGTTATTTGGCCTGTGTAGGGAGGGAGTAGATGTAAGTGTTATGGGTCCTTTTCTAAATGACTTTGCATGCTGTTCCAGTTTATGGTGCTCTATCAGCTGTATATGTTTGTAGGGGTAGACTGAGATATGTCCCATACCACAGTCAGGCGTCAGACTACACTATGAATTGGGACAGTATATGTAGGGGTAGTGTGTGAGTGGCAAACATGATATTGATTTTGTTCACACAGTCCATATACTCTTTTGTTCATTTGGCTTACCAGTATGTCACTGTGACTGTGGTGAGATTGGTTATGAGTATGCACTTTCACACTGGTGTCTGTTTGTCAGTGCTTTTACGTCCCTGTAGTGTCTATATACCCCCATAGCAAAAGTGGGTTATTGTTGTGTCAGTCTGCCTGTACTTTAGACAGTGCTTGTTGACATGCCTAGCAGCTCAGTGTAGTTTCCTTACTGTGATGTTATGTCCAGATATTTGACAGCTGTACTGTTGCCTGGTCCCCATAAGTGTTGTGTATTTCTGACATCAGTGGGATGATGTGAAGATTTATCTCACTAACTACTGGGAAATAATTGGGTTTTATTTAGACTTGGGCTATTCCAGTTATATGTTAGAACAGACAGGAGGGTGTTACTCCATCAACTATGCCACCTTATCTACTCCAGTATTTGGGATAAGTCCCCAGTTTCATGGCTTTACCCCCGGTTTGTCAGGCTAGGTCTAGATTTGTTGCACTAAGGGGTTCTGAGCATACCTCTTGACTGGCCAGATTGTTTCAGACTGTCCAGGATTATTACTCATATTTCTGGTCTGTTCCACAGAATCATTATTTGTATTTCTCTGGTAAATAATTGTGATGATGTGAGGATTTCTGTCAGTAAATGACATACATTTCAGTTTCAGAACTCACATCCTTCAGAACATGTATGCTGACACAAACCCTGTTACTGTAGCAACATTCTACATTTATAACTGCCATACTTACATTATGTCCCTAGTCTTGGCCCATTGTTCCCCCATTTTGACAGCCTTTGTCCAGCATTTTTGCACTAAGAGGTGGAGAGGAATGGTGCTGAGGTATGACTCCACTACATGTTATTAGAATATATATATATATATATATACAAATTCCTTTTTATATGTCTATATATATAGTTATATAAAGTATATATGTATATATTCTATATGTATTTGTTTTATATGTACAGCTTGATATATCTGATGTATATACTTTTCATATTTATCTATCACCATACACATCTATATGCGTATATTTATATATACTAAACATAACTGATTCCAGTGTTTGTTCCTTATTATTCTATATCTGCACTGAATGATATATTTGAAAAAGCAGCATTCATTACTACAGCTCAGATGGTGTAGTAGTACATTACTCTGATTATGGTGTATAGGATTCTGGGTTCGAGACTTGACAGGGCTGATTATTTTGTTGCTGGGCAGAATAGTGGCTGATGAATACAGAGTGATTAAGGTACTTTCAAGCAGTTGTAAATGGGTTTGCACAATGCTAAGCGATGTTAACACACGGTTAACTATACAGGTGCTCAATCTGCTCCCACTTCACAAAGGTGGCAATAAGTCTGTCATCTCAAACTTCCAACCCATCACCATTCTTTCCCCATCTATAAAATATTAGAGAAGTGCATTAATACTCATCTCCTTAGTCACCTGGTCAAACACCAACTCTTTTCCTCCACTCAGCATGGCTTTAGACCAGGGCGTAGCACTAATACTGCTCTAATCTCCGTTGTGGACACAGTCAACAGAGCTCACAGTGATGGCTTCTTAGTCTCTGCACTCTTTCTTGATCTGTCAAAAGCATTCAACACAGTTTCCCACTCCTTTCTGCTTACCAAACTTTCCAACCTTGGAATCTCTCCCCCTACCCTTCACTGGTTTTCCTAACTATCTTAGCAACAGGCAATAATCTACCATTTGGCAGATATCCTCCTCCCCTTTCATCAATACTAATATAGGGGTACCCCAGGGATCTATAATGGGTCCCCTTATATTCAGTATATTCATCAATGCCTTCCATACTACTTTCACCCACAAGATGGTTATCCAATGCGCAGATGATTCTACTATTTTCTGCTCTTCTAAATCTGCCTCAATACTACAGCAGCTAACCCAAGAAGCAGTTACCTCAACTGAAACCCAGATGTTACAAAACCACCTTGCCCTCAACTCCAACAAAACTAAACTCTTAATATTTATTCCCAAAAAATCCAACTCAATTGATGTCTGAATTCTCTGTTCACTCTGAAAATAACCCTATTATTGAAGTTGTCCCTAGTACTAAATTGCTTGGTGTCATTATTGATGATAAATTAACCTTTGACCTTCATATCTATAGTAACATTAGAAAACCCACCAAAAGCTAGGAGTCCTTTATAGGCAAAATCACTTTCTTAGCTTCTCTGCCAAAAAGGTTCTCACCTTATCACTCCTGCTTCCAACTCTTTTATAGAGTGACCCCATCCTCACTAATATTCAGTCCTCCCTAAAAACTAAACTTGTCTCATGCTACAACAAAGTTGCCAAATTTGTTACAAATGCTAGATTCTCCACCCATCACTGCTTGTCTCTGCATCAAATAAACTGGCTTGAATACCCCCATCACTTCACATATCTACAACTAACCACTGACCATAAACTCATCAACTACCCAGCAGCCTGCCCATCCGTTTCCTCCTTTCTGACCATGTACAATCCTAATCAACAACTTACGTTTGAAAACAAAATGCTAGTGACTGTTTACAAACCTAAGTTCTCAGCTGGCCAAATGCTGTATTCATTTACTGTCTCCAAGCTATGGAATAATCTCACTACTTCCCTCTGGACTATCAGTAATTCTGCCTCCTTTAAAAAATCCCTCAGACTTCACTTCTCCTCACACTGGATATGCACCTGCACCCTGACAGTCAACCCCCAAAACTGTTCCCGTCTCTGAATCATACTCTTCTCCACTCTATCTCTAGTCTATTTTCTACTTTTCCCTTTCACACTAACTACTTCTGCTGTCATTGTAGCCTGCATAAACCCTACCTTAGGCCTTCTGCTGCCTCCATTTTTTCCCCTTTAAGTTCATTTCCTCACATTGCTAATACTATTACTTACATATTTATACTTATTCTATTCCTATATTCAAACCATGATTGTAAAACTATTTTTTACTGTTGTTATCAAATGTTTTCCATATTATCATCAAAATTATTATTTGTGATGATTATCTTATTTTAATGTACTACTACTGTATTACATACCCTGTATTGTTTGGTAAACTCTCCTGCATTTAATTAAATGTGGAGCTTTTCTCCCCGAGCCTCCACTGAAAATGGGCTCTTTTCAGGCCCAGTGGACTTTCCCAGTAAACAAATGCAATAAATAAATACATCTGTGTAGGCATCACTTAGCATTGTGCAAACTTGCTTACTGCCACTTACTCCCGCTTACCCATGAGCTAATTTCTTTAAAAGAAAAGAAAAAAGGGGTGATAGGAAAGTGGTGGAAAAAAAGGTCACACAGAGGGAAATACAATATGAAAGATAGCTAAGGATGTGCAGGATGGGTGTAGGGAAGGTTTATAACTGTCCATTTCTTCAACAGCAATAGCTGTGAATGTCTACAGAATTTGGAGGTGAATTTGGGCACTCACACCCCTGAGAGAGGGGTAAGGACAATAGTAATGTATTGTCAAGCCAATTGGACCAGATTACATGTGTCCAGTGGACATGTGTGCGAAATGGACATGTATGGGGTGTATTTTATTTTTGGAAACGTATGCCCATTTGTTTTAAGGTGAGAGTGGGATGTTGGGAAAGGATAGCAGGTATATTTGGGGAGGTAAGTTAGGTAGGAAAATGGACAAGACAGACAAGACAGCAGACAGGGACAGTATATGACATATGTGGGGGGAAACACCTTGGACAGGGAGGGTGGTTGGGAATCAGATGGCCATGAGCCCCCAAATGGATACAGTGGGACTTAACTCCCCACCCTTGGGCAGTCACCACTTCACCTTCACGGCCCCAAAGGTGGCTGTGCTGGGGGCTGAACACAAGAGGCAGGCTGACCTTCAAGATGCACCATATGGCCCTCAAGCTGGCATAGCTGATCTCCAAACTCCATTTGGAGCTCTCTACGCACCAAACCCCAGACCTGACTACGGGTGACAGTTTCCTGTCTGCGTCTGCTCCCAGGGGGCGAAATGAGCCCCATCCCCTGAGGAGGTTCCACCCAATGGTGGTGCAGGACCAGCTGATGAGGAGGTCCTGGGTTGAGTCCCAGATGTGCTGGGGGCTGGTGCCATGGCCAGATGAGGCGAGACAGGTGGATCTACTGAGATCGACCTTCCCAGATGTGCTATGGTACTGAAGTTTTACAATGTATGTTGGTAAGTCAAGAGTAACACATTCCAAAATTAGTTATAACAGCATGCATGGGTGTTCCAGTTGACCCCATAAAACAGATTTGAAACAGTTGCATAGCAAACAGAACACATGCATATATGGAACCACAGTGGCCATTATAATGGCATGCAAGTTCCATTGATAGCAACAGGCCACCAATGATAGTATTTGAACAGAGTACATTAATAAACAAACAATTAAATAATTGTAGAAGAATAGGACACATGTCCCAACAATAGGTTTGGAGAAAAACATACCCACTGATTTATGTGTATAAATTATTGGTGCAGATAGGGTAGAGGGGAGAGAGAGAGAGAGAGAGAGAGAGAGAGAGACAGGGCAATTAACAACTGTATAGGCTTCAATTGTTCACAACTTTACTGATCATTACTCTACTCATTATTCTCCAGGTATGACCTCACTTTACATTTACCTATGGCCTGGAGTTGGGCAATGGTATGTTTGTACACATTATATTACTAATGCCTTTCTAAGGCAAATATAAACATTTCCTTACAGACCTGTGGAGGAAATATCTGTTAACAGTACCTGACCGTTTCTAGCTATATTCACATATTCAAGGTTACATATATGACACTGACAGGGGTGCCATGCACTCATACTGTGGGTGTGTGTACTACTGCCTTACTCCACCTTGATTTCTATCTGTCACCCTGGGTGTTGGTAGCAGTGACCAGTAGCCATGACAGCATGACACTTGAGGGACATTTGTTAGAGGAGACTACTTGGTATATGTACTTCTCTTGCTGTCATTTCCACCCTTGTGGTTGGTCAGTGGGTGCTGTACACAGTGTATAAGTACAGCCTTCTTACAGCTAGTATAAACATTTCCTTACCTGGCAGACTTGTGGAGGAAATATCTGTTAACAATACCTGACTGTTTCTACACATATTCACATATTCTTTGGTGAAATTATGCATACAGCTTACTACCACTCCCAGGATTCAAACTGTGCTTGTTTGTGCAAAAAGGTACAACAAAGTTTTGTTTCATTACAATGAACTATTGGGAAACTGCTGTTTCTTGTCTGACTGTTTTCTGCCTAATACTGTCTTGTTTGGACAATCCTGACATTGTAATTCTGACATTCATGCATGGCAGATAGTACTTGTAATGCGTATTGCTACTTTGACATATTACAATCTGTAGACAATGGTTAACACAACATTACTATTCAGGGATCAGATCTTTGTGCATGGAGCAATCTCCTGCTGTACAACTCCACAATCTTTTTCAGATGAGCCTCAATTGATTAATGCAATCAGAGCGATAGTTGCTGTGTAGAACCTGTGATTCATACCATCACATAGCAAAGTAAACACAACAGTCTGGGGTTTTTCATTTTATTGAAGGGTACTGACACTTTTATTGATATATATCCTGTACGTCAGTATTACTCCGCTAATGTCTCATTTATTCATTACAGACAATACACATTTTAACTTACTGGCAGTTGACATTCTACTCCTTTCGATTTATTTGTCCTGAATACAGCAAGCAAGATTTGTACTCACCAGCTTAGCGATGCAGCCTTAGCCACCTGCTGGCATGGGCGCCCATGTTCGCGGGCCTCTCATCTGCAGCTGTACAGGAGATAGAGAAACATTTATGCATACCTATCCATCACATACACAGACTGGACTCTGACAAACATTAATTGCTACTGTACTTACACACATTTGGGACATTCCCTGCCTGTGCATTTTGGACCCACTGGACCAAGAGCTCCCTCTTCCTATGCTTGAGGTCAGCAAAATGGTGCCAGACCTGCTGCGAGGGATGACAGTGGCACTGGTGAGATCATGAGCAAGACAGTCTCAGGCCTCTGCTTTGTATTGGGAGCCCTGGCACTGGCGCTGAAGCAGTCTTCCCTCATGGTCTTTCACTAGGAGTCCAACCATGACCCTGGACTCCTGAATGCCCCAGTTCTGCACCCAAAAGTGTGATTCCCTCACCAACTCCAGCCAGAGTGCCTGCAGTGATGAGCTACAACTGGTTATGGGCTGTATTTCCACCTGAGAGGTTTAAATAGGGCTGATTTCCTGCTCTTTGCAATCATTGGACCATTTTTGAATATGCTGAGCTAAGCTAAATGATGGGCAAACCCGCTTAGCCAAGGTTGGCAGTGCTTAAAGGGTCAGATGTTGAGCACTGCTTACCAATGTGAAAATCCACTTAGCTGGGCTACTCATTGCTTAGCATTTATATTTAAGCAATGCTTACACCTGCTAAGCAAAGCTGAGTGCTAGTTATCCTTGCTCAAATTGCATTTTGTAGGATATCAGCTGTATGTGATTCATTCATCATTACTGACATATAATAATTTTATGTTTGCATTCCATGACACACCCCTATGGGCTTTCATTTACATTTATTCTTGTATGACTACACTGTATGAGGCACTTGTATTTATATGGGAGTTTCACATCTTTTCTGGACTGACACCTCAATTTTTGATGTGCTACACTACCCTGATTGCTAAATATTATTTACTACCTTATTTAATAAAACATGAGATTTTTAATACTGCTTTTACATGTAAAAGTGAACAGCTTTTATTGGGGCTCAAACTGTGAATGCCTGCATGCAAAGCAGAAGCTCTAACCACTACACTATCTCACTTTGGCAATTGTACCTGTATATTTCTATTTAGCTTTTTGGGATATTTAAGCTATGCTAAGATCAGCTGTGCAATGCGCACACCCGCTCAGCTACGCTTAAGCTTTACTCGGGATGATAAAAAAATAACATGGATTTTAACTTTTTCTCGCTTTAGAGGTATGCACACACCTCCAAACTCTTTGAACAAGAAATCTCAACAAAGCTATAAGTAATGGGGGAAAGAAGGAACAAAAATAGGGACGATTTTGAAATTTTCTCTTACACACTTTTAATGCTGATAGAATAACAGGTTTTGTATTAGAATTTTCGGATGTGCCAGAAGTCTGTAACTCAAATTCTGTCATTATATATTATTTTAGCCTTCATTGGCTAGATATGTGAGGCAAAACTCTCTACATTCTGTGAATATCTGTACAGTTGTGCGGTATGTCCGTGAACACTGTTGTTTGCATTTCAAAGTGCCGTAACTGCACTTTCTGAGTGCAGGGGACATGTTACATGTGCGGGCACTGCTGTAACATGCCCTCTGCACTCGTTCATGGATCTTGTCTGTGTAGATTATACAGCAGTGTGCCTTCATGAATATGCAAGGCGCGCTGCTGTGCTGCATGGACACGATCCACTCTGTGCAAGAATAGTCTTATTCTTGCATGGAGGTTTATTGAATCCTGGGGAATGTCTATATTGCTAGTAATTATTCTTTCTTGTTGAGTACTTACAGGTTAGATAAATTACTGTGTTCTTACATGTTATACATCATTTAACCTCACCTTTCATCCTGGGTAGAATATTTTGATGTATACCTATCACTAGCTGCATTCATTAACATTACACTTGAATGCCAACACACATACACATACATATACATGTATGCATATGCATAGATATAAACATATATCTACATATAGAGAAAGAAACAGAGAGAGAAAGAGAGAGAGAGAAAAGTAGATATAGATATATATGTTTATAAATGCACACACATGCACACACAAGCACAGACAGATATGCATAGAAATATAGTATACACACACACACACACACACACACACACACACACACACACACACACACGTATGTATGTGTAATATAAGTAATTTTATGTTGGATTATGGAAAGTATTTAAAACTTAATTTTGCACAGGGTGTGGGCCTTTTTCTGTTCTGTATTTCTACTTAAGTTTTAATATGGTATTTGTATGATACAACTCCACTTACCTGGTTTTTAAACAAATTAGCCATGCTTAGAATCAGCTCTAGGCTGGCAGTGTAGAAGAAAACACTAGATGCAAAATATGGCACAGAATTTAATGGTGAATGGAAGTCAGTCAGATAAAACCAGGCTAATAGGTTGGGCATCTCATTATTGAATCAGTGCTAGGACTTAAATTTCTATTATCTTTACAAATAGGCTTAAACATGCCTGGAAGTATTTTTTTTTCTCTTTTTAGTGATGTTGCAAGGTAATATTATTGTCTTTTAGCAAAAGAGAATGGAGAGCAAGTAAAAACAAAGTAGCTTAAATTAGATGCAGACAGCACCTGTACAATAATGCAACTGGTTAACAAAAATCAAAGAAAGTGATTGTTGATGTGTATGTTGTAGCAGCAACAATGATGCTCCTCATGAAGTCATACCTGTTAATCAATACATACCATATTACATAAATGAACTAAATCTAGTCAAATGTTTCCTGTCATTGAATTATATATTTTATGTCATTGAATTATATACTTTATAACTGAATTATATAGAATATTGTAAAGAAAGACCTTCTACTGTGAAACACGAGAAAGTGCCTCTTTCTGGCCCTGTGCTAAAAATGTTAAAGTCCACAGCTATGATTTCTAAGGCTAGGAGGCTGAGAGGTATATACACATGCACATACACACACATAAACACACACACACACACACACACACACACACACACACACACACACACACACACACACACACACACACACACACACACACACACACACACACACACACACACACACACATACATATCCCTTCACTCATGCCCCTACAGACATATGCAGACATCCACCAGAAATACAGATGCATATGCTAAGGCACACTTGAACCCCTATATCTTCACTGAAATTACCTGCTCTGCAAGTGTTTCCATAGGAGTGAATCAGAAACTGCTATCTTTTGACAGCATTTACCCTTTCCTACAACAGTGAAATTTTATGTAGCTGAACAGTTATCTAAATCATTTGACAGCATAAATCAGGAGCTACTGGCATTTACGGGGGAGAGTATATTGCTAATTATCATTAATCGCTCACAGCTCTGCCAGTTGGTCTGTCCTCCATGTTTATGCTCCAACTAGTAGGAAACCTTAAAAGCTGGGTTGTCTAAGAATAGGAGAGGCTTACTGTGAGTGAGAAAGTAGTTGTGCCATACGTCTCAGCTGTCCAGATTTTCACAGAATTCCAGATTTTTACCTCATGTTTTTAGTCTATTCCTCATAAATTATTGTGATATTCTGGCAAATTACTGGGATGATCTGATGACAGAAGTAATTAAATAATGATATATGTTTGAGTTTCAGACTTCAAATCTTTCAGAAAATGTATGGTAACACAGACCCTGTTACTCTAGCAACTTTCTAACTTTATAAGAGCAAAATTTAAAATCTGTCCTTATTGTTGGGCCTTTGTCCTTCCATTTTGTCAGGTTTTGTCCAGATTTCTTGCACTAAGATGTTGAGAGGCATGAGTTGTACTAAGCCTTCCTGCTCAGGGAATGCCATTCTGAATCATACAAGATATTTGAAGCAGTGTGTGCACTTCTGTGGGCCTTATTTTTTTAAGGAGGGATACATATGTTTACCTTCAGCAGGTGTCATTGTAATGAGATTAGTTAAGTAAATTTAATCAACTCCCATTTTATCCAAAGAAATGACAGTATTAAGAGTGAGATCACCGATCTGTGAGGGAAAGGGGGATTCCCTTTCCTTAAATGATACACAGTGCTGGAGTTAATGATATTTAGAGAGAAGGAGTGTGAGTGGTGCAGGGGGACATTCCTCCCTCCAAAAATGACTTCTTTCTACAGTTATTGTTAAAACTGATGTTGTGCTTTGTTGGCTTTTTCTTTCATATGATCATAGATCGTTACTATTTTTTTATTCCAGAGGGCAATTAGTAGCCTAGCAACAACATCTCAAGACACAGGTACCCGTTGACCTAATTTATACTTAGTTTTGACCAATTTCAATGTGGACTTGAGGGGCCAGACCTAGGCTGTATTTATGATTGTCATTCTTTCATCCAGGTAATGTTTATCCCATAAAAGATGGATTCTCTGCTATATATGTATTATGTCAGAAGGTCCTATCTATGTTTCAGTGGAAGTTAAGGTACTGAGCTCAGTGGATGCACAGAAGGTAACAAAGATTTAGATCCTTTGAGACTCTGTAAGGCAGACAGAGGTCACATCTCAAAGGGCATGTAGGAAAAAGAAAAGAGAGAGAGAAAGAGTACTTTAAGGCAGTCTGGATAGTTGAAAAAAGATACACTATTGATTATCTTAGTGGGGAAAAGCTCTAGTATTACTGGTCATATGCTTATACAGGTACATAGGAATGTGGCCATTATACTCTAGAATGGGCCTTATGAGGGGAGGAGTAGAGAGGGGTAATAACTTCCTTAGATCCGGAAGAAATGTACCTGGTAATTAGTCAGGTAAGGTAAAATGATTTCATTAACATAGTGGAAACATGGTGATTAAGGGAAAGTTCATTGCCAAAACAAAATTGCCCAGATCCTGAATGGCTGAGATAACATTCAAAGGGATGTCATCTATGTGGTAGGTACATGGATGTCCAGTTTTACCTAAAGAAATAATGCTGTATTTCTTGGCATTTCCTTTTAGGCCATAACACAGGCACCAATGTGTGGTGTATATGAGTCCTACTGAAGAATTTTGAAGTCAGTTGGGGAGTTAATGACAGCTAAATGTGCCTGCCCACAGGCCATTGATTTCAGTGTTGAGATCAGAGAAGTAAATAACAAAAATAAGTGATCCTAGGACCAATTCATGGGAACATGACTGGCAATTACTCTTTTCAAAGAAAGCCTAACTCCCACACTAATAGATTGGGTTTTGTCAGTAAGCTAATTCATTTTCTAGTGAGTAACATGGAGGTTACATTTAGCCTGATTAGCTTGCTGATAATAACAGAATGTTGGATGGTGTCAAAGGCCTTTTCCAGGTTCAGGTAGGTTGTGTACACTCATTTTTCTGAATAAAATGCCACAGTGGCATAGTCATAGATGACCACCTGGTTCAAGAGGCAGAATCTGACTTTAACAATCCCAAAATGTCTAGTATTCCAGACATGTAGCTCACGTATGTCTTTGTTAATAAGTTCCACATGCAATCCATTACTTTGCAGATAAGGCTGGTGAGGCTTTTAGGTCTCCAATTTTCTGGATCACTTGTAGATCCCCCTTGTGAAGTGAGATGACTATTGTAGTTCTGCATTCCTCTGGCATGAATCCAGTGGAGTGGTTGAGGTTAAGTAGACTAAGTAGTGAGTTTTCTAGACAGTGTATGATGCTGACAAGAAGGCAGCCATGCACATTATCAGGACCCATGGAGGAAATTTTTGTGACCTTATAGAGAGCATTCTGAAACTGTTCAGAAGAGATCTGATGAGGTGGTGTGGGTCTATTAATAAATAGGGGAAATTTAGGCAGAAATGGGGAAGTAAAGTTAGAGCTGAATTTGTCCATTATTATGTTGGCTATGTCCACAGGGGATGAGTACATGTTGTTGTCTCATCTGGATCATAATCAAATGAGGCCCTAGGCAGAGTAATGGACTGGGGCCCCCTCAGAGCAGCCTCTCTTGTAGCAACCCCCAACTCTACCACCCTGCAGCAGACCCTCCCCAGCAATTCCAGTGTTCCATAACTTGGCTATTTCTTCCCAGTTACCATAAATATTGTCAATCCTATCAGTGTGTAAACTGCTTTCAAATTTACTTCTACAATGATAACAGATATTGAAATAAAATATCACAAACACAGATAGCCGTTTGCCAAACAAACGATGGAGTCCCACAATGAAAACAGACTTAGCATGAGCAGTACATTTTACTGCCCTTGAAATTTACATTTATTGAAATGGCATTAAAAACCAAAGTCAAAGAAAATGCATCTAGCCAGTGGAGGATTACATTTACTTTTGGGCTGTTTTCAAACCATAGGCTTCTTGCACACATTTTTAGGGCTCTGTCTACATGTATGTATTCTTAGATTCACTTTCCTGATTGTATTAAATTATATTCCTTGTATAATATAGCACCACTTGTGAGAATGTGTTTTACATTTCTTGTTTTGACCATTCTTCTAGTAAGCAATGAAATAAAATGTATGAACCAATAATGATAAAACTAGGCATTGCAGTAAATTTCGAACAAAAAAGGCCACTCAGACATCTGTAATTACAATCCACCAATATCAATCAATAAGCACAATTTCTGCAGAAGTAAAAGTAATCAGAATAATTCCACATTAAAGAAATTTGTAACTAATGAAGAGGTTGCTACTGACAAACAACTTAATGGTTCAGTGTTTCCTCTACAAATTCAGTGCCTGCTGCCCTTGAAGAATTAATTATCTGTGTTACATTAAAAAAACTGGTAAGCTGATAATATTGCAATAGGGAATGACTGACAAACCGACAACAAGTTTATAGTTATTAGGCATCTCACACAAAGGAGGACACATACACGAGTGCAGAACCCCTATCCACCCTTAAAATGCACCAGATAATGAGCAAATGAAAAGGCAATGTAATATCAGCACTTCATCTACATGGTGTGGGAAGAGAATCCACAGCCTTCTGCACCAAAGGCAATTATGCTACTCACACTGCTCTCAAATTCAGCATCACAAACAGTGACTGTGTTAAACAAAACATTTAGTTATACATTGAAAACAAACTTAACATGGGCAACAGTAAATATCTCTTCCCTTGAAACTCACATTTCCATGAAAATGCACTGAAACACATAATCCCTTGAAAATGCACTGAAGGTCATAATTCCCTTAAACTCAAACTCACAATTCCGTCAGCAGTCTGGTAGTTGGTGCAGTGGATTCAGGCTCTTGTCTCCTGTATCCAAGTTATAGGGTCAAGCCTGATCAAGTTAATTGACTAACCTGCCTCCCCTTCCCAACTAGGGCATTACATAGCATACCCGATACCTCTCAGACTCTTAGTACAAGAAATTGGGACAAATGCAATGGCCCCAAAATAGGGATGCAATGGCTCAGAAATAGGGATAGGTTTTAAATGTTGCTCCTTTTAACTCAGAAATTTGCTACAATAATAGCTTTTGTGCTAGTGTGCATTTTCCGAAGGATATAACATTTGAAACGCATATATATATATATATATATATATATATATATATATATATATATATATACATATATGTCATTTTTAGTGACTTCAATCCTCTGTGAATTGCCAGAAAACCAGACATTTTATGCAAAACAGACCAAAACTATTAGTATAAATCTGGACAGTTGAGAGGTATGTTAAACACACACACACACACACACACACACACACACACACACACACACACACACACACACACACAGATGTTATCTCTCATGCAGAAATGGAATAATGGGTAGTTTTAATTACATACACTTAGATACACATGCATATGTACACACACACTTTCTCTGTCATATAGAAATGAACAGAACCACTAGTTCAGATTATATATACATACAGACATTCACACACACACACACACACACACACACACACACACACACACACACACACACACACACACACACACACACACACTCATTTACTTACCTTCTCTCTCAATGGAATGGCTAGTGTAAATCCCACATGCAAGTATGGAATGCGTTTACATCCACATTGGTGTGTTTGTGTGGTCCTCCTTATAAGAGAAGACACTGCCACTGTGGTGTTAAGAATCATATTTTTAAATATATTCTTAATCAGTTAACTTAATGTTTAAGCCTCCTGGCCAGAGTGGGCCCCAACAGCCACGGGGCCGTAGGCAACTGCCTATGTCACCTAGTGCTGGATCCATCTCTGTTTGTTGATCTGTATTAGCTCAGATCATTGATGGGCATTGCCTGTAAATTTTTTGATATAGGTGATGATTGCTTAGTGGTTCTCCTTAACAGAGGTATCAATTCTAAATCCATGCTTACTTTTGGAGGATTTGGTCTTTCTGAATTCATCATAAAAAATTAGGGTCCTAAGTTTGCTTTTATGGGCTATGAGTTTCTTCTTTTTATTGTATAATTTGTTTATACTAGAATTCCATCATGGGAGTTTATTCCTGAGTTTGGCATTGTATTTGAATCTTACATGGACTGATTCCATTATGCATACTTTGAGGTAGGCAGAGAAATTATCCACAAATCTGGCAACATGTAAGATGGTGTCATCAAGGTGAGGAAGGCAATTAAATATCTTCAGGTCATCCATTAGCTGGATGAGATATACTTTAGAGTAATCCCTAAAGACAGATGAGTTTTGTAACAAGTCATATTTTACCATCATAGTGAGTGTTACAGAATGATGTTCAGACTCGACCAGTGACGTGGTAACTATAAATGCTGAACATGGGGGCAATATTAATGAGAACCAGGTTCAATATTTCTGGACCAGTTGGTCTAGGGAGAGTTACTAAAGTCCAGGAATTTTTGTGCATATGTATTTGTGGTGTTGTAAGTTTCCCAGTTAAAGGAGGGATAGATGAATTCTTCCAAGAGAATAGTGCTAGTTAAATAGGGAGGGATGTCTGTTTACCTACATCTGCCTCATGGGTAACAGATGACATAGAGACATAGAGGGGGTACAGTTGTTGGCTATGATATGACACTGAGTTCTAGTTACTGTGAAAAGAATATGGAGAAGTTTAAGGTCATTGTCCTGCCTTAAGAGTCTGGAAGTGTGATGGATTCTTAAGAATGCAGACATCCCTCTAAAATAACATTGTCCTTTTCCTCATAGGGTCTGAAGGAGTGGTAGCCCCTGAAGCCCTACAGTGTTGGGGAAATATGGCTATTTTGAAACTGTCTCAGCAACTATGCAGATATCTATATTTTCAAGAGTTACGAATTCATGTAAAGAGTGCAGCTTCTAATTCAGGTTTCTTTTCTGATCTCTTGCAGTTCAATTCATGTAACCACTATGGCTGTCTTTAAGGAGATACGTTGGAGATGAGCTGAGAGGGCAAAATATATGCCTAGTCTGCATCAGAAACCATTTAAAGAGATGCCAGAGCTAACAAGTATGAACATAAAGAATGAAGAAGAGTACAGAGGCAGATGATGAAATATCACATCTTTATATAAAAAAGAATCAACAAAGTGCAAATAAGAGACTTGGGAACAAGGAGCAACATTTGAGAACACAAGGTGATCAGATTAATAGTGATTCAGGGAGTCATTATTTCAAATAAAATATATTGGCTGATTTAAACAACCTTCCTGTATAGCTGTGACAAAAAACATGACAGATATGAAGAACACCTGGAAAAGCCATACAGATGCTCTTAAGAGGACAGGAGATGTGTAGGTTATGGTTCATAGGTCCATAGGTGTGTACTAGGCTAATGGCCTTGGGGCCTTTACAAGCTTAGCCATATGATTACCCTGGCATTGTGCCACCTAATCTTAGTTCCAAGTGCCTTTGTCAAGTATAGCTATTGGAGTTATCCCCAGGGTGGATTTCCTATTTCCCATTCACTCATCATGATTTCTCTTGAAGAGGGTCAGTGAGGTGCTCTGCTTGACATGTATGGGAAGTTAAACATAATCAGCTCTTGTAAGTCTTGAACTCAGGACCCTGCACACCACAGCCGCAGAAATTTACCACTAAGCCATCTGAGCTGCAGTATTAGATAGGTAGGACCTACAGCTTAGACTATAAATCATTATCTGTATTATGGTATTAGATAGGTTGGACCTACAGCTTAGACAATAAATGATTATCTGTATTATGGTATTAGAAAGGTTGGACCTACTGCTTTGGTTATAACTTATTATCTGTATTATTGTATTAGATAGGTAATTATTATCTGTATTATGGTATTAGATAAGTTGGACCTACAGCTTTGACAATAAATTATTATCTATATTATGGTATTAGATAGGTTGGACTTACAGCTTAGTCAATAAATGATTATCTGTATTATGGTATTAGAAAGGTTGGACCTACAGCTTCAGCAATAATTATTATTTGTATTATGGTATTACATAGGTAATAATTATCTGCATTATGGTATTAGATAAGTTGGACCTACAACTTCGGCAATAAATTATTATCTGTATTATGGTATTAGATAGGTTGGAACTATAGCTTTGTCAATAAATTATTATCTGGATTATGGTATTAGATAGGTAATTATTATCTGTATTATGGTATTAGAAAGGTTGGACCTACAGCTTTGGCAATACATTATTATCTGTATTATGGCATTAGATAGGTTGGACATACAGCTTTGTCAATACATTATTATCTGTATTATGGTATTAGATAGGTTGGACCTACAGCTTAATCAACAAATTATTATCTGTATTATGGTATTCAATAGGTTGGACCTACAGCTTAGTCAATAAATTATTATCGGTATTATGGTATTAGATAGGTTGGACATACAGCTTACTCAATAAATTATTATCTGTATTATGGTATTAGATAGGTTGGACCTACAACTTAGTCAATAAATTATTATCTGTATTATGGTATAATATAGGTTGAATCTACTGCTTAGTCAATAAATTATTATCTGAATTATGGTATTAGATAGGTTGGACCTACAGCTTAGTCAATAAATTAGTATCTGTATTATGGTTTTAGATAGGCTGGACCTACAACTTAGTCAATAAATTATTATCTGTATTATGGTATTAGAAAGGTTGGACCTACAGCTTCGACAATAAATTATTATCTGTATAATGGTATTAGATAGGTAATTATTATCTGTATTATGGTATTAGATAGGTTGGACCTACAACTTAGTCAATAAAATATTATCTTTATTATGGTATTAGATTGGTAATTATTATCTGTATTATGGTATTAGATAGGTTGGACCTACAGCTTCGACAATAAATTATTATCTGTATTATGGTATTAGATAGGCAATTATTATCTGTATTATGGTATTAGGTAATTATTATCTGTATTATGGTATTAGATAGGTTGGACCTACATCTTAGTCAATAAATGATTATCTGTATCTGCTTTAAGAAGTGGATCCGTTGAAGCACATCACATTTAGTTATTGTCTGGAATGTTTTCACTGTAAAATAATAGTCCAAGCACAACTTATTTATTTATATATTCTTGCACACACTGAGCTTTGTTTTAAAAATTTTATGAGAAAAGAATATAAACATAATTTCCATGACATTTCCTTATTGAAACAATAATCAGTGAAGAAAAGAAAGAAATTTAATGCTCATGTTTACACCTGTTTTCTCAGTGCTGTTTGCAACATAATAAAGCACAAAATGGATAACGTCTGCTGCAAGTGAATAATGTTTATTTTCCACAAGCCTATCAATTAGCATATCATCTGGAGGCAGTTAGTATGCAAAATATATTTTAAAAGTTTGTGCTTGTCTTTCGTTTAATTTGTCCAAATCTTTTGGGTTTCTAATACCATGATGGGAATGGAATGCATTCCTAAATCAGATTATTATTAAACTTCATGAAATTAGTATTGTTTCAGTCTGTTATATTAGCCAAAAGTGCTCTTTGCAGCACCCACAGTGTGCCCAGAACTGACTCCTTCTGCAATTCACATGGGTTACATATATTGGTAGCATATCTAAATATAACTGTAGAGTCTTTTTTATTAAACCCATTGCTCCTACTACTATTGGAATGGTCTGGGTATGTGTCTTCCACATTGCTCTCATTTCTGCCTACAATACAAATCCTGATATTCTATGACTTTGTGTCTCTCTGTTCATGAGATGCTGTAATTGCTAGGTGCAGCAATTTTAATGATCAATGCTATTTTTGTCTTTTTATCATGGACTACAATATCTCGTTTTCTTGCATCTGTTATTTGAATAATCTATATGGGTCATCCTACATGATGCACACTTCATCATTCTCTGTAATGCTTTGTAGTTCATGATTCCAGTGCTTCTCTGTTACTTCTGTATTGTAATATTTTCACAATACCCAATTCAGCAGTCTTGCCACATTATTGTGCCTTTCAGTGTACATGCCTTTTGTCATCACTGTATCACACAAGCAACAAGGTTGCAACTGTTTCCAATTCTTTTTTACAAAACTTACATCTGTCTGTTTCTCCCATATGTTCAATGGACTTTACAAACCAACATGTACATAGTCCAGTATCCTGGGCTGCCATTATCAACCTTCCACAGGTTCATAGCTTCATAGGTGTGTACTAGGCTAAGGGCCTTGGAGCCTTTACAAGCCTAGCACATAAATGTGCCCTGGCATTGTGCCACATGACATTAGTTTCCAGTGCCTCTATCAAGGAGAACCACTGTAGTGATCCCTGGGGTGAACTTTCTATTTCCCATCCATTCATCAAGATTTCTCTTAAAGAGGGCCAGTGAGGTGCTCTGCTTGATATGTATGGGAAGTCTATTCCAGAACATGGGCAGTCTCTGGGTTATGAACCTGTGCCTCCAGCATGTTCTGTTGATTGTGGTAATGTGGTTGAGGTCTCTGGAGCATGTAGTGCGGTGGGATTGCAATTTCTTTAGATGTAGCATTTCTAACAGAGCTGGGTCAGACATGGCTTTGTAAGTCAAGCAGAGATCACCTCTTAGTAGATGATATAAGACAGATAATAGCTGGAGTTTTTTGAGTCTGTCCATGTAGGACATGTGTTTAAGGCCTGGGATCCTCTTTGTGAGGTACTTTTTTGGCCTTTACAGCTGTTGCATGTGCCTAGTGAAATACATGCCAAATGGGGCATTATACTTGATGACTGGCCTAATGAGGGAAGAGTAGAGAGAAATGATGACCTCTTTCTTCCTGGATGCAAAACCCTTGGTAATGAGATGTGCCACATAGAAGGACTTTCTGACCAGTGGCAATGTGGTGGTCGAAGGAGAGGTTGCTGTCAACCTGTATCCCCAGATCTCTTACAATGCCTTCAGTGTTCAATGGGCTCCCATCAATGTGGTAATTAGTGGAAAATGAGTTTTTCCCAAAGGGGATGACGGTGCATTTTTTGGCATTAAGCTTAAGGCCATGGTTTTGACACCAGTCATTGGTCTCAGTGAGGCCTTTCTGTAGGATGTCCATATGACTTGGGGAGATAATAATGGCTCCCAGCTTGCAGAAGTCTGCGAGCTTGGTCAGCCAGAGTCCCTCCATGTTGGCCTGGACCTCTAAGAAGTAGATGCCAAACAGGAGAGGACCCAGGATCAATCCCTGTATGACTTCACTCATGACTGGTCATCAGTTTGACTTGGAGTCCGCTACTTTCACACTGTGGATTTTATCTGTGAGCCAATTTGCAACTCACCTAGTGATATAGGGGTTGATGCCTAGTTTGGTGAGTTTATCAATAATTCCTGAGTGCAGAATGGTATAAAAGGCCTTGGCCAGATCAAGGTAGGCTGTATGAACTGCCTTGCCCTCATCCACAGCTCTGGTGACTGACTCAAAGAAATCAACCAGGTTGAGCAGGTATGATCTACCTTTCACAAAACCAAATTGCTTGAGATCTAGAATTTGGAGATTCCCTATATCCTTGTTAATTAGGTCCATGACGATACACTCTACAGCCTTACATATCAGCCTCATCAGGCTAATGGGGCAATAATTCCCAGGGTCTGTAGTTGCTCCCCCTTTATGGAGAGGGAATATTATAGCAGTGCACCATTTGGTAGGGACAAAGCCTGGGGCTGTGATTGAACAAGGCACACAGATGTGGTGCCAGTTCACTTTGTAGTTCATGTAGAACACATCCAGGGATATTGTCGGGTCCCATGGAAGCTGTATTCTTGGCCTTGGACAATGCAGCTTTAACCTGTGCTGCAGTAATGCTGGGTTCCTGGCATTCCTCTGGTATTGTAATTGGTCCTTTAGGGTGGGAGAGAGGGGTAAAGTTGGCACTGAATCTGTTGGCCAGTATGTTGGCAATATATGTTGGCTCAGTATAGGAGGTACCATTGTGCAGTAACTCAGAGCAAACCAGGGTATTGCCATGGATATTCTTGATATAACTATAGAAGGGTTTGTGGTTAGTTTTGTGTTTGCTGCAATTCTGCCTTCATAGCTGGCTTTAGAGGTTTTGATGAGGGATCTCAACTTTTTTTGAAGCTAATAAGGGAGTTTTTCCAGTCTTGGGACGTTGCCTCTTTCTGCAACAGTTTCTTCCTTCTATTGTAGTGTTTATTAATAGCAGGGGACCACCAGATTGGCTTCCATTTTTTGGAGGAGAGTGTCTTGGTTCTGTTGGGTTTGGCTAGTTCCATGCATTTATGTATGTGTTCGTACAGTGCATTGGTGTATGATTTGGCAGTCATGCATCTATTTTCCATTGACATGGGTGCCGTAAAGTTAGCCACCTCTGTTTTTAGGAGCCCAAAGTAAGCTTTGGAGAAGTTTTTCATGGTGGTTACCTTTGCAGGTGGTGTGGATGAGATGTGGATTTCCATGGTGATTAGTTTGTAGTCGGATCTAACCAGGGAGGAATTGACTACTGGTGTAGAGCAAAGGTTGCCCATGTTAGTAATAACCAGGTCAAGTATGTTGCTTCCTCTAGTGGGGATAAGAATGAGATGGTCCAGGGCACTGGAATTGATGAATTCCAGGAAGTGCTATGCCTTCCATTTGATGGAGGCGTAGTTGAAGTTACGTAGTATGAGAGTGTTGGGTTAGACCCTAATAGTTTCCAGGGTGCTTAGGAATGTGGAGTGAGAGTCTTGGGACATGGTTAGGGACTTATAGCATGCAACAACCTGAATCACCATCTCCCCCAATGTTAGTTGTACCTGAAGTATCTCAGATGCGTTATGCTGGGCTACTAATCTGGAGGTGTGTATATCCTTTATGAATATGGAGACATCATATTCAAAGTCATCCTTTGGCTTCAACTCACTTCTCCTTAACTATTCCTGCATCAAATCCTGACCAACATAAGATTCTTCCAGGAGATCTCTATACTTGCTCCTATATTTATGTCTTTTCCACATTCTTTTACTTCTCATCTGATCTCTCTCATGTTCTTTCTATTGTTTATTTTTTGACACATTCTATTTCTGTCTGCTTTTGTCTACTTCTGGTCTGATTCCTTTCCTACTTTCTACCTGAATTATTCTGCTACACTTAGCAGAGAGGTCATCTTAAACTTCTTTTCCTCGTGTTTTAAAACTTTCACTATGTCTGAATCTGATGAGGGCAGCGGATATGTATGCAGTGACAAGGGATATATAATCTTCGTATACACTGATTTTTATCTATCATTTGATAAGCATGAGCCATTTTTCTTGTTATCTGTTCAACTGGTCACACACTTTATGGGACTAGTCAATCACACCAAAACTGTAAGTTATTCCTAGATATTAGGGCTATTTTTAGTATCAGTGTTAGTCTTCTGAAGTATTCCTTAGTGAGTTTTATTTGCATGTATTCATGTTTTATTGCAGATCTTTCATCATTTCCCAAATATTTTTACACTCCTTCCTGGTCAAGTGCCTTTATATAATATTCCTGTCCTAAATCGATATTTTTTTTGGTATTACAGCTTTCCTACTTTAACCATTGCTTTCACACATTTATCAAGACCAAATGTCATTCTTATATCATCTGAATAAATTTCAACCTCTTGCAGTTGTTCTTTCATCTCCTCATCTGATTAACTATATAAAAAAGTAGATGAGAGATCTTTAAGCAGGTTTGTTTTCTGGGAGTCAAATTATAACCAATACTTCATATGTTAATTAAACAGCTTAATGGGTTAAGGGTAAGACAAAACAACAGCAGTGACAAAGAATCACCCTGGAATATCCCTCTTTAAATTTTATCCCAGGGATAATAGATAATAATTTGTCCTTTGTCATGGTTTAATTGCAAAGTGATTTGCCACTGTTTCATAATCACTGCAATGTAATTAATTAATTAATGTAGGATGTATCTTACACAAATGTAATTACTCATTTATCCATGAATATATGATGCTGTCAAATTTTTTTTTGTAATCTAACCATGCCATACTTATATTCTGCCAGTGTTTACAATTTTCCATTATGACTTTATTTAGCAAAATATGATCCTTTGTTCCATATGACTTTCTTTTGGTACCATTTCATTCCATTGCCATAATTGAGTTTTCTTCTATATGATTATAAAATCTGCCCCGGCATCAATTCCAGTGCATAGTTTGTACATCACTGGAAGGGGACTTATTGGTCTTGTTTTATGTTGTTAGGATGCCTTACAGGTTTACTGTTAAGGAGGAGTATTGCTTTTCCTATTGTTAAGCAGGTTGCTGTCAGTTTGAGATGTACATGTAAGTAGTTCTTACTAAAGGCTAAATCTTCATCTGAAGATGTTAATACGTTTAGCTTGAAGTTAGGTGCTACATCTGGTCCTGTGGTTTTCCAATTAAGAGCTTTTCTTAATTTTGTTTCAGACGTTCAGGCCGCTGCTTCATCCCATTTCATATCATGTACATTTCAAATTCTTACTGTTTCTTTTACTTCTTCTTTCCATTCAACATCTTTGTTAATTTCCATGGGGATCTTCATAAATATTTCTCCAAAATGTGTCTATTTCTTCTTTTTATGTGGCGTTTCTAGTGTTTCTATTCCTTTTGCTTTGTTTCCCAATTGACTATAAAGCATTTTGCGTCATCAATGAATTGCTTACTTTGTACTTTTCCTTTATATTTATCAGCATGTCTTTTTAGGTTTTTCTGCTTGTGCTGATGTCCTTAGTTTATTATTTGCAGAACGGTACAATAGATCTTGGTCTGTTCTGATACTGTTCATTGATTTTATTGTGTCTATCTTTCTAAGTATTTTTGTTAATGTGTTCTCTGTTCTATACTCTTCTAACAGTGACACTTCTTGTCTTAATTGTTTTATAGTTTATTTAATGCTTCCACAATCAATTTATTTCTTCCCTTCCTTTCCCTTATTACTGTATGATTTTGTGGTAATACTTTATCTGTTCTTATTTTAGCTGCACAGTAATATAACCTATTTGCTTCTGTTATATCACATGAATTTCTGTTAATAGTCATTATTACTATGTTCATCTGTTTTATCAGACTTCTAACATTTTGTTTCCTGCAGGCATTCTACAGAAAGTTTCAGACTGCCTTCCTGTAACACACTCCTGTCAGCTGTTTTTAATTTCTCCAAGTTTTTTGGGTTTCTAATACCATGACAGGAATGGACCCATTCCTAAGTCAAAGTACTATTAAAGTTCATGAAATTAATATTGTTTCACTCTGTGATATCAGCCAAAAGTGCTCTTCGCAGCACTTGCAATATGCCCAGTAATGACTCCTGCAATTTGTACAGTGTTACATGAACTGGTAACATATCTAAATACGATTGTATATTCTTCTTTATAAGACCTGTTGCTCCTACTACTATTGGCACTGACTGGGTATCTTTCTTCCACATGGCTCTCATTTCAGCCTGCAGATCCAGGTATTTTATGATTTTGTGTCTCTCTGTATGCAAGACACTGTAGTCACTGGGTGTGGCGATTTCAATGATCAATGCTACTTTTGTCTTCTTTTTTTGGACCACTATATCCGGTTTTCTAGCATCTATCTTTTGAACAGTTGGTATTGGTTGATCCCATGTGATATAAACTTCATAATTTTCTATAATTCTTTGTGGCTCATGATTCCAATGTTTTTCAGTCACTTTGATACCATAATGTTTGCACAATTTCCAGTGTAACAGTCTCGCCACATTATTATGCCTTTCAGTATACATTCCCTCTGCCATTAGTGCATCACAACCAGCAACAAGGTGTGTGACTGTTTCCAATTCGGTTTTATAAAACCTACATATGTCTGTTTCTCCCACATGTTCAATGGACTTTGTAAACCAGCATGTACATAGCCCACTATCTTGGGCTGGCATATTAACCTTTCATTTCTTGGTTTCAGTTTGCCTCTCCTTAACCATTCCTGCATTCGTTCTTGCTCAACATCTGGTTCTTCCAGAAGTTTTCTATACTTGCAACTATATTTATGTTTTTTCCACATTTCTTGCCTTCTCATCTGGTCATTCACCTTATATTCTTTCTTTTGTTTTTGGCACATTCAGTTGCTGCCTGTTTTTTATCCACTTCTGGTTTGATTTCCCTTCCTGCTTTACGTCAATATGCTTCTGCTAAATTAAGCAGAGATGTCATCTTAGATTTATTCTCCTCATGTTTCAAAACCTTCACTACATTTGGATCTTGTGAGGTCAGTAAATATGTGAGGAGTCCCACGATTGCAGATCTATACATGTAATCAATTTCAAGGAGACCCATCCCTCCTTCGGAACAGGGAATATATAATCTTGGTATACACTAATTTTTATAAATCATTTGGTAAGCATGAAGCATCCTTCTTGTTTTAATATTCAGTCTATCCAACACTTTTTGGGGCCAGTCAATCACTCCAAAACTATAATTATGGACAGGAAGAGCAAATTGATTTATAGCTTGAATCTTGTTCCTAGATATCAATGCTGTTTTCAGGATTAATTTAAATCTTCTGAAGTACTCCTTACTGAGTTTTATTCACATTTGTTCATGTTTTATTGCTGATCCTTCATCAGTTCACAAGTATTTATACACTCCCTCTTGCTCAAGTTCTTTTAAATCACATTCTTGTCCCAAACTGATGTTTTCCTGGTGCTGCAGTTTTCCTTTTTAAAGGTTGCTTTTGCACCTTTATCAAGACCAAATGACATTCCAAAATCATCTGAAAAAGTTTTGACTGCAGCTGTGCTTTCAGTTCCTCATCTGATGAGCTATACAGTTTTAAATTCCCTTTGAATGTTTATCCCTGGGATAACAATCTGTCCTTTATCTTGGCTTAATTGCAAAGTGGTCTGCTACTGTTTCATGGTTGCTGTAATGTAGTCAATCAGTGTAGGGTGTATCTTATACATTTTAAGCATTCTTTAATCCATGAATGTGGAATACTATCAAATGTTTTGTTGTAGTCAATCCATGCCATACTTAGATTCTTCCTCTTCTTACAGTTCTCCACTATAACTTTGTTTAACAACAATGATCCTTTGTTCCATATGACTTTCTTTTTTGCCCTTTTATTCTACTGCCATAATTGAGTTTTCTTATAAATGACTATAAACTCTGTCGGCATCAATTCCCGTGTAGAGTTTATATGTCATTGGAAGACAAGTAATTGGTCTATAATTTTTAGGGTAGCTTGCAGGTTCACTCTTAAGTAAGAGCATTGATTTTCTTGTTGTTACCCAGTGTGATGTGTGTTCAGGGTTTGTGTATAAGCAGTTCTTACTCAAGGCTAAATCCTCAAGAAAAGAAGTTAATACTTTAAGCCAAAAGTTAGGTACTGCATGTGGCCCTGGGGTTTTCCAGTTACAGGCTTTTCTCAACTTTGTTTCAGTCTTTCTGGCTGTTATTTCATCCCATTTCATATCCTGTACCTTTAAACGTCTTGTTCTTTCTTTTACTTCTATCCATTTAGCATCTTTGTTATGTTCCACAGGATCTTCATAGATACTTCTCCAAAATGTATCTACTTCCACTTTTTTTCAATTCCTTTTACCTTATTTCTCAATTCTCTATAAAACTTTTTTGGTCTTCAATAAATTGCTTATTTTGTGCTTTTCCCTTATATTTATAGGTTCATAGGTAAGTACTCGGCTATCGGCTCTCAGGTCTATATAAGCCTAGCCGAAAAGTTTCCCTGGCTTTCATCACCCAAGAAAATTATTTTCCTGTGCCCGGTCAAGCAGTGCTGCTGAAGTGATCCCCGGGGTGAATTTTCTATTTCTTATCCAGTCATCAAGGTTTTTCTTAAAGAAGACCAATGAGGAGCTTTGCTTGACAGGAATGGGGAGTTTGTTCCAGAGAATAGGGAGTCTCTGGGACAGGAATCTATTTCCCCAGCATGTTCTGTATATTGTGATGACAAGGTTTAGGTCCATGGACCATGTGGTACAGAGAGATTGGTATTTCTTTAAGTGTAGCATGTCCAATAGCTCTGGGTTTGACATAGGTTTGTATGTTAGGCAGAGATCGCCTCTGAGTAGGTGATATGCTACGGAGTACAGCTGGAGTTTTTTGAGACGGTCTGCGTATGGCATCTGTTTGAGGGTGGTAATTCTTTTAGTGACGTATTTCTGTGGGCTCTCCAATTGTTGTAGGTGTCTTGTGAGATACATGCCAAATGGGGCATTATACTCTGTGATTGGTCTAATGAGGGATGAGTAGAGGGGAACAATGACCTCCTTTTTTCTAGAGAACCATTTTGTGATGAGGTGTGCCAAGTACGAGGATTTCCTGACTTCTGTGCCGATGTGGTTGTCAAAGGAGAGACTAAAGGAGAGACTACTATCCACCTGTGTCCTGAGGTCTCATTACACATTCAGTGTTTAGTGAGCTACTGCTTATGTGGTAGTTCATAGGTACCGAGTTTTTCCCAAAGATGATGACAATGCACTTCTTAGCATTGAGCTTGAGGCCATGACTTTGACACCAAACATCTGCCTTTGTGAGGCCCTTTTGTAGAATGTCAACATCATTTGGTGATTCTATTATGGCTCCCAGTTTGCAGTCATCTGCAAACTTTGTTAGCCAAAGACCTTCTGTGTTGGCCTGCACTACAGAGAAGTAGATGCCAAACAGGAGAGGACCCAGGATCGTAATCTGTAGTACTCCATTTGTCACTGATCTGAAGTCAGAATTGGAGTCAGCAACTTTTACTGTGTGGGTTCTGTCAGTGAGCCAGCTGGCCACCCATTTCGTGACATAGGGGATTATGCCCAGTTTAATGAGTTTATCAATAATTCCATAGTGGGGGATGGTGTTGAAAGCCTTGGCAAGGTCGAGATAGGCTATGTGCACTACCTTGCCCTCATCGACGGCTCTCATGACTTTCAAAGAAGTCAATCAGGTTTAGTAGAAATGATCTACCTTTTACAAAGACAAACTGAGTGGGGTCCAGGGTTTGGAGGTTACCTATGTCTTTGTTTATAAGCTCAAAGATGATACATTCCATGGCCTTGCAGACCAGGCTCATCCGGCTAATGGGATGGTAGTTACTGGGGTCCATGATAGCACCCCCTTTGTGGAGTGGGATAACTGTCCCTGTACACCATACAGTGGGCACATAGCCTGAGGTGAGGCTATGATTGTACGTGGCACTTAGCTGGGGTGACAGTTTGTTCTGTAGTTTGTGCAGTATGCAGCCTGGGATGTTGTCTGGTCCCATGGATGCTGTGGTTTTGGCTTTGGAGAGGGCAATCTTTACTCGTTTACCCATGATTACAGGGGCTTTACATTCTTCTGGTATTAAGATGGGCCCTTTGATGGGTGAGAGGGAGGTAAAGTTAGTATTGAACCTATCTGCCAGGATGTTGGCGATATCGGTTGGTATTGTATATTAGTGCCATTGTGCTGCAGCTCAGAGCAGATCTGAGTGTTGCCATTGAGCTTCTTGACATAGCTGTATAATGCTTTGTGGTTGTCTTTGGAATCAGTGGCAATTTTATTTTCATAACTGGCTTTGGAGGATTTTATGAGGGATCTCAGCTTCTTGCTGAGGCTGACCAGGGAGTTTTTCCAATCTGGGGTTTTTACTCTTTTTAGCAACAGCTTCTTCCTTCTGTTGTAGAGTTTGTTTATGGAAAGTGACCACCAGATTGGCTTCCTTTTTTTGGAGGATAGCGTCTTGGTTCTGTTGGGGATGGCACAATCCATCCACTCATGTATGTGCTTATACAGTGCATTTGCATAAGATTCAGCAGTTGTACTTCTATTAACCATCTGGGTGGCTGTCGTGAAGTTTGCCACTTCTGTCTTAAGTAGCATGAAGTTGGCTTTGGAGTAGTTTTTGATGGTGGTTATCTTAATGGGGGGTGGGGTGAGATGTGGATGTCTAGGGTGATTAGCTTGTGGTCGGATCTGACCAATGAGGAGTTGACCTCTAGCATGGAGCACCAGTTACCCATATTGGTAATGACCAGGTCCAGTATATTGCTGCCCCTAGTGGGGGTGTGGGCAAGCTGATCCAAGGTGTCAGAGTTTCTGAATTCCAAAAAATGTTGAGCGAATGAGTTAGTACATGAGTAGCTTTCCCAGTTGATGGTGGGGTAGTTGAAATCACCCATAATTAAGGTATTGGGTTGTACCTTAATATTTTCCAGTATCTTAAGAAATGAAGAGTGGGAATCCTGGGGCATGGTGTGGGATCTGTAACATACTACAACCTGGATTACAGTCTTGCCCAGTGATAGTTGCACTTGGATAATTTCAGATGCATTATGTTGCTCAAGGTGTCGGTTTCCTTATATTTATATCTTCTGTTTCCGCCTGTTTTGTAATTTTTAGTTTGTTATCTACAATAGTGCATAATAGATCCTGGTCTGTTCTGATACTGCACATTGCTTTTATCACATCTATCTTTCTTAGTATTTTTTCTCATCTATTCCCTCCTCTATAATCTTCTAACAATGACACTTCTTGTCTTAGCTGCTTTATATTTTTCTCTATTCGATATTTCCATGAAGGTATTCACTTTTGCCCTCTCTTTTCCCTCGCTACCCTGTGTTCCTGTGGTAGAACGTTCAGTTATTAATTTAGCAGCACAGTAATATATTCTGTTTACTTCTGTTACATCGCATGGGTCTCTATGGACAGTCCTAATTACTGTGTTCATTTGTTTTATCAAGCTTCTGACTTTTGGGGTTTTATTAACCTTCTGCAGTCTATCTCTCTCACTGATCTTAATATATCTGTCTTTGTCTATTACACCAAGCAACTCTTCTCTTAACTCATTTTCTTCCATACTGAGGGCACAACCCTTTGTTTTCCGTTTCCTGAGAGTATTCTATAGAAAGTTCTATAGCATCTTCCTCTGACACATTCTCTTCAATTTCATCGTGTGTCATCTGTTGTTTTGTTGTATGGGAACTCACTGGCCTATCACTCCTCAACATTGACTGCATCAGAGTTTCCACAATTTCCTGTTCCTTTCCTTGCTATCTAGCTTCAAATGAATATTTATACTGGTTTCCTGTAGAAGGCTCCAAAATAACTTGATATGGCACCTGCCCAATTGCTTCCTGTTCCACTGATTTCCCCTTAATTTGGATATCCATTGCTCTATCCTGTTGTGGTGCTTTCTGTATTCAATTTACTACTCTGAATCCTTCTCTTTGCAACTGTTCCATAATCTCAATTTCTATTTCTTTGACTTCTCCATTACTAATCTCTTTTTCTACTTTTCCTCTTAGTCTTCTTATTTTTTGCATTGTAAAGTTTTCCATATCCATATTCCTTTCCCTATATTTTTCTTCAAATATCTTTGGTGCTGCTCTTTTTGTATTGGTTAGTTTTGCTTTCTTCTTTGCATAAATATTATACCATATTAAATCTCTTTTTCTTTCCCCTGTCCATATTTCTTCTTCACATGTGTCCTGATCTTCTGCGTTTCCTTATTCTGGGGACTCACTCCATCATGCTGTGATGTAGTCTGTTTTAGACCTTCTATATTAAATGCTTCACTTCACAGGCACTCCATAACTTCAACTTCTATTCCTTTAACTTCTGCTTTACTAATTGTCTTTTCTACATTACATCTATTAATCTTTTTATTGTAAAATGTCCCATATCTGGATGTCTTTGCCGGTATTTCTCTTCAAATATCTTTGAGACTGCCTTCTCTATATTAGTCAACTTGGCTTTCTCCTTTGCATAAACTTTGCATAAATATTGTACGATATCAAATCTCTCTATCTTTCCCATGTCCATATTTCTTTTTTTATAGTTTTCAAATATGTCTAGGTTTTGTTGTTTATATTTTCTCACTTCCTCAGATGCTTCTTTTTCCAAACAGATCAAATTTTTTTTATCTATATACTGTTTTTCAAAAATCTGTTGTATTAATGAATGTAAATTTTTATCTGAAGCTTCTGACAGTTTTTTCCTGTGGAAGTATTTTTCTTTCCTCTAATTTCCCTCTTAATCATTTTGTATATCTTGTGTATGAAAATTCTGGGCTTTTTGCATAATAGTAACACTATATAATTTATTTCTTATCCTCAATAGTCCACTCTATTGTCTTTATGGCTCTTCTTTGGTCAATCAATTTTTGTAATTTTTGTGGACTGCTACTTCCTTCTACAACAAGGGGGGGGTGCCATCCTGTGTCATCCTATGCTCTTTTACATGTGAACTAATTGGCCCATCACTGCACAACATTGACTGTGTCAAAGTCTTCACTGTTTCCTGCTCCTTCCCTTGCTGTGTAACTCCATTTGAATTTTTATACTAGTTTTTTTTTTCTGCAGGCTCCAGAGCATCTTCATGTGGCAAGTCACCATTTGGGTTCTGTTCCACCTGCTTCTCCTTAATTTGTGGACTTGTTGTTCCATCATGCTGTGACATTACCTGGACTGGATTTTGTATGCTACATCCTTCAATTTGCAGTTAATGAATAACTTATGTTTCTATTTCTTTAACTTCTCCATTACCAATCCTCCTTTTTGCTTTCTCACTTTGTTTTGTTATTTTTTGTATTGTGAAATTTTCCAAGTCTGGATGCCTTTGCCTGTTTTTCTCTTCAAATACCTTTTTTGCTACTTTTTTGAATTGTTTAGATCTTTTCTCCTTTGCATGCATATTGCACCATATTTAATCTGTTTTTCTTTCTCATATCCATATTTCTTCTTCAGATGTCTCCCGCTCCACCTGTTTCTCCTTAATTTGTGGGCACATTGTTCCATCATGCTGTGACATAACCGGTTAGACTTTCTTCAATAAAGCTTTCACTTTGCAGGTACTCCATAATTTCAGCTTCTATTTGTTTAACTTATTTACTAATCTTCTGTTCTATGTTCCCCATTTGTGATCTTATTTTTTGCATTGTGACATTTTCTGTATCAGGGTGCCTTTGCCTGTATTTCTCTTTAAATATCTTTAGAGATTTTTTTTGTACTGAGTAGTTTGGCTTTCTCCTTTGCATAAATATTGCATGCTATTGGATGTCTTGTTCTTTCCCATGTCCCTGTTTCTCTTTTATACCTTTCAAAAATCTCTAAGTTTTGTTCTTTATATGTTCACATTTTCTCTGCTGCTCTTTTTCAACTTCTGTGTAATGTTTTTCATAGCTGTGTTGTATTAACAAACACAAATTTAAATTTGAGGCTTTTGATAGTTTTTCTTATGCAGTTATTTTTCTTTCCTCTAATGTCTTTCTTAATATATTTAATATCTTTTCTCTGGAAATTCTGGACTTCCTGCATAATAGTAACAATCCATAATTTTGTCCTTATTCTCAGTAGACCACTCTATCATCTTTATGGCTCTTTTTTGGCCTGTCAGTTTTTGTGTTTTTTGTGGACTACTACTTATTTCCCTTGTGAATATACTTACAGAGGACAGCATGTAATGTGCAGGGTATCTTTTGTGTCTTATCCATTTTTAAACTGTAGCATCTTCTTGCGCTGTGCTGTGTTATAATAGTATGATTTCTGAAGAGGACATATGGTGGTGGTGGGGGTCAAGCACTGCTGTAGTTAGGATTTGCCCACAGTGAAATATCATGTCACATTATACAGATCACCTGACTTAACCTGTAAGAGTAAGTAGTCCAACAATGAACCCTGATCTCTAGATTAAATGATGAACATTCTAGACGTGCATCAGTAAAATTCCATTTTAAAGTTACTTTATGTGCCCTGGCTGAGGTTCTCAATGAAAATGAACATTTGGAGAGAAAGGGGTCTCCATAACAAAAGTGTTTATATTTGATTGACCATAATATATGCTGAAAATGGTTTGGCTATGTAATGGTATAAGTATGCATTTTTCAGAAGCAGGACTACCTATTAAAAGTAGCATTATTATCACGAAGTGTAGACAAGTGCAATAAAAAACGTATTTATGTGCAGTGTTCAATGACATTCATAACTTGCATTTCCTATACAGTATTAAAATAGTGGGTTAAGAATAAATCAGTCATATATAATTGCAGGAAGATCATCTTTTGCTTTTTGCCATGAAAAAATGCTCTCTTCAATAAAACATGTAAACAAGTAGTTAAAATGTGGTTAATATAAATTGAAAATAAAAAAAAACACTAAATTTCACATTTATGCAGGTAGTACCCTTTCTAATTCTCAACGATTGCTTCTCCATGTCCCTAGACTCAATATATCCATTGCCTACTGATTTTTTTCTTTGTTAATATAGTTTTTCTTGATAACATATCTGCTGTTCTTGGAAATTGTCTTATCATATTGTATTAATATGTTTCAGTTCTAGCTGCATTCCTTAGAGAATGCATTTCCATCAAGAGCCTCTCTTCTGCTTTTGCTACTGCAGGAGAATATAGACAAACATGCTACTTTCCTGAATCAGTTTACTACTCGTAGATTTAATGCTCCCTGAAGGACCAAAAACATCTGTTTTTAACTTGTGTATGTATGTTGTTGGGTTACAGCAATAACCATTTTTGTTAAAACAGTTCACTTTTTTTGTTACTAAGAGAAATTCTGAAGGTAAACACTGGTTAGCCATGATGAGGAAATACACATTTCAAAATACAACATTCATATATGTTGTCCTCCCTGACAACATTCGTTTGATGTAAAATTTATCCATCATGTGAAGTTTCTATATCTGTAGCACAAGACATCTTTCCTGTTTTTGAAACAGGGCGCTCCATTGTTTTCTTTTTCACTGGATATTAGATGGTAGCATTTCCCTTTATACTGTCAGTGTATCTTATTTCTGTGTTTATAATTTCTGTGGGTCTAACATTGTCCTAAAGTACATATGAGATAGTAAAATGTTAAATCCAAAAAGATGGCTTGCACCAGTTGCAGGCAAATGTTTTATTCAAAACAGCAGTGAAAGCTTGTAAGCAGTTTCGCCCCAAGTTTAAAGCAATACAGGAGCTTCATCAGACAAGCTAAAACTGCATTTAAATAAAGCAAGGCATATTACACAATTTCCTCTTTGCAAATTTAAAGGGAGATCATGCTCATAACCAAAGGCTATGGTCCTGGATACCAAATGCAAAAATGTTACATATTATTGCACAGTACAAACTTAAATTGCCAGTATAATGTTTAAAACATATAATAAAGGCATATTAGAACATATTAAATGTTTCATAAATATATACATACAATTATACTGGTGCTTCAAAGGGCATAAAGTTAAGCACTCAGAACATACAAGTTCCTATGAAAAAGTAACTTCAAATAAAAAAATGTGTCAACATTTATCGCACCCATTCAATTCTAACTAGTATACTTTCACATCTCTTAAGTGTGTCATCATACTGAAACGGGCAAGACTAAAACTGAAAAATAAAATAAAACTGTACTAAATGCACTATGTTCAGGTCAGTGGATCTAGATATAAACATGCGTATGCATGTATTCTAAGTTAATTATAGGTTCATAGTCACATGACTTGTTATAAAGTAATAAAGATCCACATATGGGAACAAAAGGATGTCTTATCTATTTAACACCTTAAGCTTCAAAAGTCTAGGTATAGATAAGTGGTCGTTTAAGCATGGCCAGTGTGTGGAATCTAACCTGATCTGCCAAAATAATTTGGCTTTTTCTAATAGGTAAGGCCAGGCTCCTCCTCTTAAGGAAGGGGATATGGTGTCGAGCACAACAAACTTAAATATGTGGTCAGTGTATTGATTAATGTGTTTTGCCAGAGCACTGACTACACAATGGTCCATAATGTTTTGAAGGTGTTCGCCTACTCTACTTTTACGTTTTCGCTCCATTTTGCCAATGTAAAAACATGGGCAAAACTCACAGATGGCACAGTAAACTACCTTGTTGGAATTACAGTTGAATTTGACCTTAATCCTTAGTTGCATGCCGTTTATAGGTAGGGGCAACGCTTACATGAACCACATTTGTGCATATAACCTGCCTTATGTGGTTTATCCTGGTGTTCTGATAGGGATTTCACATGTGGGTTTGTTCCCCAAAATTGTTCTCATATCTGTTTCATTTTTTAGCATTTCCAGTTCTTTTCTAGGATGTTCTCAATGGAGTAGGCATCAACTGAAAAAGTAGTAAGAAAACAGGATTAAACAAGCTAGTATAATTTGTCTCTATTGTTGAAACAACTACATTTGAGGCAGGTTCAATCATTACACTCAAGGTAGAATTAGGAATGGAATGGTCACTATGAGGCACTTCCATGTCCAGGAGGGGGGGTAAAGTAGCCACTTTCTCATTTGACCAGGACTTCATTTTTAATATTGTCAACTAGGTTTTGTGGATAACCTCTTCTGAGAAACATGTTACACAAATTGTCACATTCATCCAAAAAGGCCCCTTTTAGTGAGGTCATTCTGGAAGCTCTAACAAATTGGCCTTTCAGCATGCCCCTTTTCTGTGTAAAAGGGTGGCAGCTGGTAAAGTGTAAGAAATTGTTGGAATATGTACTTTTGTGATAGATCTCAGATGTGAATCTCTTGTTGACTATGGCTTTTTTAAATAATACATCTAAATAGGATATTTGTGTTTCACTGATGGTGTCTGTAATTCTTAAAAAAGAAGTTGAACTGTTAATATATTCCAGAAAATGATCAATCTGCTGTTTAGGACCATCCCAAAGAATAAAAATGTCATCCAGAAAACGAGTATACATGTGACAGAATGGAAAAAATGGGGATTTAATAAGATGTTTTTTCTCCCATTGTAACATCACAATGTTGGTGTACATACCCCCACATGCTGAACCCATGGCCACACCTTCATTTTGGACATAATAGTTCTTATCAAATAAAATGAAATTATTTTTCAGAATTATGTCCATAACTGTTCAAATGTGTTGGTTCTGTCCTGACTTATCCCTTTGTCTGTCAAGTATTCACAAAACCACTGTGTCTCCACATCATGTGGGATAACAGTATAAAGGTCCCTAACATCCACTGTGATAAATGTATAATGCTCGTTAAACTGTACTGAATTGATTTTCTTCAAAAAGTCCCAATGTAGTCAAATGTTTTTTTTCAAAACAGCAGTAAAAGCTTGTAAGTGCTTTCATCCCAAGTTTAAAACAATACAGGAACTTCATCAGACAAGCCAAAAAGAGCTAAAACTACATTTAAATAAAGCAAGGCATATTACATCATTTCCTCTTTGCAAACTTAAAGGGAAATCATGCTCATAACCAAAGGCTATGGTCTTGGATATCAAATGCAAAAATGTTACATATAATTACACAGTATAAACTTAAATTGCTAGTATAATGTCTGATGAAGTTCCTGTATTGTTTTAAACTTGGGACGAAAGCGCTTACAAGCTTTCAGTGCTGTTTTGTATAAAGCATTTGCCTGCAACTGGTGCAAGCCGTCTTTTTGGATTTATTGGTTTGTTTACCTTTCTGGCATTTGTATAGTAAAATGTTAACACATTTTTGAACAAGTGGTAGAGTCAGGGTGATAATTATAATATTGTGTGAGCATAATACCACTTCTTATAAAGCAATATAGAAAACTGCTAAAAGAATGCCAGAGAAAATATTTAAGTAATCACTTCAGTCCACTTTATGAAGAAAGGTAGTTTCACTGTGTTAAGTTGAAAACCATATAAAAACATATATATTCTCAATGTATTTCCATGTAAAGTTTGGACAGTTGCTCTAACAAACCTCAGTGTATATCATAATTCACATTTTGTCTGAAACATGTATTTATAAATCTGATATTATTTTGTTAGCAGTTATATAAACCAAACAGGGCACCCATGAAACCCTACAGAGGATGCATAAAACAGAGTACAGAGTGTCTCATGTAGCACCATTGAGCATATGTTTGATGTACTGAATTCAAGATTCAGATGCCTGGGCAAATCCAGGGGTACACTGCAATACACAACAGAAAAGGCAACACTAATGATTACTATGTGTGTCATGCTTCACAGCAAAACATGGTCCCTTGTCAGGTAAAGGTGTGGATGACCCCCTGCAAGAGCCCCAGATGTCTGAAGATGACATATCATAGCCATCACAGAATGATCAGGAGTACACAGGAGTGCGTGAGGCATAAATAGACGTGGGTGACAGAGGATGCAGCCATATGACCTAGCTCAGGCAAAATGGCAGCATCTGACACACACGAGCACGCAAACACACACACACACACACACACACACACACACACACACACACACACACACACACACACACTGTTTTGAATCATGGCAAGCCACATGTACATATGCACACAGAGTAAACGATGTTCATGTGTTGCCCCACAACAACAGCATGGATCACAGCAAATGGAAAGAAACCATTAGTTGTCCACATTAAACATCATACATCACATAGGTTAATAGGTTCATAGGTGTGTACTTGGCTAATGGCACTGGAGCCTTTACAAGCCTAGCCCATCGAAATGACCCGGCATTGTGCTGCCCAATGTTTGTTCCCAGTGCCTCTATCAAGTAGAGCCAATGGAGTGATCCCCTTGGTGAACTTTCTATTTCCCATCCACTCATCAAGATTTCTCTTGAAGCGGACCAGTGATGTGCTCTGTTTGACATGTATAGGAAGTCTATTCCAGAGCATTGGCAGTCTCTGGGTTAGGAACCTGTCCCTCCAGCATGTTTTGTTGATTGTGGTAATAAAGTTGAGATCTCTGGAGAGTGTGGTGAGGAGGGATTGAGATTTCTTTAAATGTCACATTTCTAACACAGCTGGGTCAGACATGGCTTTGTATGTCAAGCAGAGATCTCCTTTTAGTAGATGATATGAGACAGAGAATAGCTGGAGTTTTCTGAGACTCTCTGTGTAGGATGTGTTTAAGGCCTAGGATCCTTTTCATGAGCTACTTTTGTGGCTTCTCCAGCTGTTGCATGTGTCTAGTGAGGTACATGCCAATTGGGGAATTATACTTGATGACTGGCCCAATGAGGGAAGAGTGGAGAGAGATGATGAACTCATTCTTCCTGGATGCAAAATCCTTGGTAATAAGATGTGCCACATAGAAGGACTTTCTGACCACAGTGGCAATGTGGTGGTCAAAGGAGAGGTTGCTGCCAACCTGTGTCCCCAGATCTCTTATAATGCCTTCAGTGTTCAGTGGGCTCTCATCAATGTGGTAATTAGTGGGAACTGAGTTTTTCCCAAAGGGGATGATGATGCATTTTTTAGCATTATGCTTAAGGCCATGATTTTGACACCAGTCATTGGTCTCAGTGAGGCCTTTCTGTAGGATGTCTGCATCACTTGAGGAGTTAATAATAATGGCTCCCAGCTTGCAGTCATCTGTGAACTTAGTCAGCCAGAATCCCTCTGTGTTGACCTGGACTTCTGAGAAGTAGATGCCAAACAGGAGAAGACCCAGGACTGATCCTTGTGGGACTCCATTCCTGACTGGTCAGCAGTCTGACTTGGGGTCTGCTACTTTAACATACTGGGTTCTATCTGTGAGCCAGTTTGCAACCCACTTAGTGGTATAGGGGTTGATGCCTAGTTTGGTGAGTTTATCAATAATTCTTGAGTGGGGAATGATAGCAAAGGCCTTGGCCAGATAGAGGTAGGCTGAATAAACTGCCTTGCCCTCATCCACAGCTCTGGTGACTGACTCAAAGAAGTCAACTAAGTTGAGCACGCATGACCTACCTTTCACAAAACCAAATTGCGTAGGATCTAGAGTTTGGACCTTCCCTATATCCTTGTTAATTAGGTCCATGATGATGCCCTCCATAGCCTTACATATCACACTCATCAGGCTAATGGGGAGATAAATCTCAGGGTCTGTAGTCACTCCCCATTTATGGGGAGGGATGACTGCTGCAGTGCGCCAGTTCACTTTGTAGTTCATGCAGAACACATCCAGGCCCAGGGATATTGTTAGGTCCAATGGAAGCAGTATTCTTGGCCTTGGACAATGCAACTTTAACCTGTGCAGCAGTAATGCTGGGGCCTGGCATTCCTCCGGTATTGAGATTGGTCCTTTGGGGGGAGAGGGGTAAAGTTGGCACTGGATCTGTTGGACAGTATGTTGGCAATAGCTGTTGGCTCAGTATAGGAGGTACCATTGCGCAGTAACTCAGAGCAAACCTGGGTATTGCTGTGGACATTCTTGATATAACTATAGAAGGCTTTGTGGTTGTTTTTAGTGTCTGCTGCAATTCTGCCTTTAGAGCTGGCTTTAGACGTTTTGATGAGGGATCTCAACTTTTTGTTGAGGCTAATAAGAGAGTTTTTCCAGTCTTGGGACTTCACCTTTTTCTGTAACAGTTTCTTCCATCTGTTGTAGAGTTTAATAATGGCAGGGGACCACCAGATTGGCTTCCTTATTTTGGAGGACCGGGTCTTGGTTCTGTTGGGTATGGCTAGTTCCATGCATTTATGTACGTGTTCATATGTGCATTGGTGTATGATTGACAATCATGCATCTATTTTCCATTGACATGGGTGCTGTGAAGTTAGCCACCTCTGTTTTAAGGAGCCCAAAGTCTGCTTTGGAGAAGATTTTTATGGTGGTTACCTATGCGGGGGTGTATGGATGAGATGTGGATTTCCATGGTGATTAGTTTGTGGTCAGATCTAACCAGGGAGGAATTGACTATTGGTGTAGAGCAACAGTTGCCCATGTTAGTAATAACCAGGTCAATGATGTTGCATCCTCTAGTGGGGGTAATAATGAGCTGGACTAGGGCATTGGAACTGTTGAATTCCAGGAAGCTTTAGGCCAGTGTATTGGTGCAGGAGTAGTTTTCCCAGTTGATGGAGGGGTAGTTGACGTCACCTAGTATGAGAGTATTGGGTTGGACCCTAATAATTTCCAGGGTGCTTAGGAATGTGGAGTGAGTGTCTTGGGACATGGTTGAGGACCAATAGCAGGCTGTGACCTGAATTGCCACGTTACCCAATGGTAGTTGTACCTGAAGTATCTCAGATGTTTTATGCTGGCCTACTAGTCTGGAGGTATGCATATCCTTTATGAATATGGAGACACTGCCACCTTTGAAGCATCAGTCCATGTTCTGTGGCTGAAAGGTGTGGAATGAGTTATAGCCTGGTAGTTCAAGGGTGCTTTCTGCTGCTTTAAACCAGGTCTCTGTTACAGCAGAAAATGTTGATGTTCTCCATTTTGAGGAGTGCTTCAGGCAAGTGGATTTTGAGATTTAGACTTCTAGTATTGAGCAGTATGACCATCAGATTGCATTTATTTATATCTGTTACGGTTGTATTTTCATCTTTTGAACATTGCCTAAAAAAGACACTATAGAGGTGGCAAGAGCCTTAGTCAGTGTCTGGAAACCCATGGGTGATAGATGCAGGCCACCTTTGGCAAACCATTGAGGTCTGTCAATCATGTCATCCTAAGCAGATACTGGATTGCCTTAGAATGACACCAGAAATTTAGTCAATTGTTAAAGTCAATCATTTTCTGCTTGTACTGCAGTATCATTCTGGGTGATGGTCAGGGACAGCTTGTGCTATTGGGCTGCAGGACTGCAGCCACCCCCCCCCAGCTGTAAACAAAGAAGAAAATAAAAGAAAAAAATATAAAAATAAAAGAGTTACGGAAAATTGTGCATGCATACTGATGGCATTTCTGGACTGCTGGTGAACCAGTCTGGAGCATGTGCACAGAATCCAGACTGTCTCACCAGCAGGTCTGGATTAGGAAGAGAGCATGCAGCAGCACTATCCCAGAAGTCTAAGCAGAGAGCATGCAGCAACACTTTCCCAGGAGTTTATGCAGTTACAGCTGCATTCGCAGGAAGGACTTGCTCATGTGTGTGTGTGAAATGCCCCAAGTGTGATATGATGGTGAGTAGAGAACAGGCTTGAACCCTGTACCTTGGCCTCAGGTGGCAAGAGCCTGAATTCCCTACCCACCACCATTTGTGAAAGGTTTGCAGATTTTTCCCTCATATTTGTTCTGTTCCTCATAAAATCTGTGGTTTCTGTATTTTTGTGTCCTTACAAATTCAGTAGTGCAGTGGTGCTGTGATAGCATTGCTGCCTGACAGTTACAGGTTTTCTGGTTTGATTCTTGCCTGGGGTTGCTTCTGTGTGGAGTCTGCATGTCCTCCCTGTGTTTGTGTGGTTTGCTCTGGTGTCCTCCCATCTTACAAAGACATGTCTGGAGTTTTTCTCCCTGGGCCTCTGCTAAAAATTGGCTTTTGTTCCAAGTCAGAATTTCCTGGTTAACAAATGTTAAATAAATAAAAATGACAAGCATTTGAATTTCAGACATCATATACTCCAGAAAGTACATGGTAACACAAAACCTTTTATTCTAGCAATTTTCTAAGTTTATAAGATGGATATTTGAAATTTGTCCCTATTTTTGGGACTGTATTCCTTCATTATTGGCTTTGTCCAGGTTTTTTGTGCTAAAGTTGAGAGCAATGGTAAGAACTGCATTCACTGAATATGTTTGGGGCTGTATTCCCCCATTGCTGGCTTTGTCCAGGTGTTTTTGCTAAGAGGTTGAGAGCTATGGTGAGAACTGAATTCACTGAATATGTTTGGGGGCTGTATTCACCCATTATTGACTTTGTTCAGGTGTTTTGTTTTACGAGGTTGATGGCTATGGTGACAACTGAATTCACTAAATAGTAGCCATTTAAGTTTCAATCTTCCTCTCTTTCACAAAATAGCTGATTTTGCATAGTGGTATGTTGCTCTGACTGTTTTGCACAGGGTCCTGGGTTCAAGACTTTGCAGTAAAATGTATGGTGGTAACACAGCATTTTATTTTAGCAACTTTCCAACATTATGCGAGCAATGTTTAAAATGTGTCCCTGGTTTTTGGGCTTTTGTACCCCCCAATAAATTTTGGCTTTTTCCAGATTTCTTGTGCTGCAAAATTCAGAGATACATCTGAATGTTGAGTAAATTTTACAAGGATCTGAGAGCTGTAGGGGAGCAAAAGTTTAGTGCTGCTTATGCTGAGTCTGCTAGCATTATTAATAGCACAACAGGTAGTGTCCATGCTTTTGATGCAGAAGGCTGTGGGTTCTACTCCCGCAGTAGGTAGATGCATTGCTGATACTGTACTGTGTTGCAAAGGGGGTGGATGCTGCACTCCTTTTTGGCAAAGATACCTAGTAACTATGAACTTGTTATCAATTTGCCATCCATTCCCTATTGCAATATTACTAACTTATTTTTTTAGTGTAACATAGGCAATTTATTCAAGGGCAACAGGCACTTTATTTGTAGATGAAACAATGAAATATAAAGTTGTCTGCTAGCAGCAACCTCTTCATTAGGTACAGATCTCTTTAATGTGGAATTATTTAGATGACTTTTACTTCTTCAGAGATTGTGCATATTTTCTAATAGTGGTGGACTGTAGAAGTTTGAGTAGACTTTTATGATGGAAATGCTCTGAATTCAGCAGTTTTGTCATTACTGGTGCATGCATTTTGTGTCATTGCTTACTGGAAAAATGTTCAAAACAAATTTAAAATGTCATCTAAAACTGTAAGGTATTGTACAAGGAATATAATTTAATACAACCAGGAGGGTGTATGAAAGAGCATGTGTATGTTTCATGTGCAAGGGGCCTGTGATTTGTAAACAGCCCAGTCCCAAAGTTAATCTTTATCTGCCACTGGCAAAATGTATTTTCTTTGAATGTGGGTTTCAATGCTGTTTCAATGAATGTGAGTTTCAAGGTCAGAGAAGTTTTAATGCTGTCTGTTTTCACTGTGAGACTGCATTGCTTTGTTTAGCAGATATCTATTAGTGTTTGCGTTGTAAAATGTAAAATAAAACTTTCAAATGAAGTCCAAATCATTCCAGAAGTAAAGCAGTATACACACTAGTGTTTATGGTAAATGGGGTGAAATAGCCAAGTAATGGTTCATTGGAGTGGCTGCAGGGTGAAGGCTCCATTTGACCATGATTTTGTGAAGGGGAAGGGCGGCAAACTCAAAGACAGCCCCAGATGAACTATACCTCTCAACTGTCAAGATTATTGCAGAATGAATACATTTTTGCTTCTTATTTTTGGTTTGTTCCTCATAAAATTTGTGTTTTTCTGGCAAATCATTTAGGAATTAATGACAGACACTGAGTTTCAGACTTCATAACCTTCAAAAAAATGCATGCTAAAGCAAGTCCTGTTATTCTATCAACTGTCTCAGTTTAACAGAGCAATTTTTTGTACTGTTTATATGTTCCCCCAATATATTTGGCCTTGCCCAGATTTCCTGCATTAACAGGTTGAGAGGTACATGCAAATAAATTGCTTTATAGAATTAGTAATATCCAGACCTCTCAACTGTCCCCGATTTTGGCTCAAAATGTTGCTATTCCCCTAATAATCCCTCCACAAAATGGCAATTTTGGAAGAAAACGTGGAGGGTTTACAATTAATAAATAACTGTAATAATCAGAGTTATAGATTACTTTTATTTCAGAAATGCATGTAGATTCTTTTATTTTGTCAGCTGCATAAGTTAGCAGTACTAATATTAAAAAAGTGTCCCTTCTTTGTCAGGTTCCCAGCTGTATTGTGTGGTTATTTTATATTTTTGCATTACATTTTTAGTCCATTTTTCATAAAACTATGTTTTTTTGGCAAATTAGGAGCAAATCATTAAAGACTGAAGTTAGAAAATAATGACAGACATTTCATTTTCAGATTTCATACCCTTCAGAAAATTCATACTAATGCAAGACCTACTATTCTATTATCTTTCTAAGTTTATAAGAGCAATATTTTAAAATTGTCCTTATTTTTGGGCCTTTGTCCCACTTCTATGTATGGCTTTGTCCAGATTTCTTGCTCTGAGGTTTAGATGTATGACAAATGTGTCAGGGTCATCACAGTCAGCAAGAGACATTTCAAATTGTGACATACTTGTTGCACCCCACTCCCCCCATGTAGTGACTCTGGATGTGTCCATGTAAGGCAAGGAACAGTTATGCAGTGTAAATGTGCAGAGTATCCCCCCATTTTACAGAATGTTCTGGTTTCTGTCATAATTTTATACTGTTGATTTATGCTTATTATTATTCAGAAAGTGCCTAGGCTGTGCTGGTACAGCGGTAGTATTGTTGCCACACAGCAAGAGGTACTCCTGTTCGATTCTCGGATGGAGTGCCTTCTGTGTGGAGTCTGCATATCCTCCCCATGGTCAAGTGGCCTCCAAAAGATATGCTGAAGGTTGGGCATCGGGTGGCAACTTGGCACCATAAAAAAATCGACTGCCAATCATTAGCAGACCGGAGTTCTGCTGTGGTGACCCCTAACTGGGAAAAGCCAAAAACTCAAACAGCATTATTCAGAAAGTGCCTGTTGCTCTGTGTTTAAGTAGTAATGCTTTAATGACCATCAGGTAAGCTTGCCTGAGATTGTAAGATGCAAGTAAGCTTTAATAAGCATACTGTTAAAGAATTGCCGACATTGAAAGCCTTTCTGTTGTTGCCATGCAGAGAATACTTACATAACTAGATAACATATAAGCCTTGGGTATTGAAATGCATATGACAGTATTTGTAATAAAGGGCAGGATTACATTATTTTAAGAAGCTCATTACATTTGTTGGAGACTTGCAGTCATCTTAGCAGGCTTTACCTGCAAACTAAACAGAATGCCAATCTACCTTGTGTGGTCCATAACCTGTGCAGTAATCCTTTAAGCAATGTATGTTGACCTTGTTTCTTGTTTGCTTTTCATTTTTTCCTTTTATCATGTTTTCCCCATGAAACAAGTAGATAGTTGTTGTCAGGCAGCAGGTCTTTTTTGGATAAGAAACATTTTTACAAGTGAGGGTATCACAGAGATTGCTACTTTCAGCATGTTACTTGGTACTTTAATAAAGCTGAATATAAATTATAAATAGAACTGCAGTGCAAGGAGAAGTGGTTTGAGTTGAGTGTTGCTTGTTTTTCTTATATTTGATTTTAGCTGGCATTCCAGTAATATATTTAAAAAGTAATTTATTTTTTTCATTACTCACAACCTTTTTGTTTCCATCTAGATATTAAGTAAGCTGTCATGCAGCCAATGCATTGAAATATTATTTTTCTTCTACACTTCATTTTATCTTGATTGGGCTCTCATAATGATGGTTTGGCACCCAGGGCAGCGTATTTAATTAATGTTACAGTTTTTGTGGTTTTGAGCATAGCTCTTCCCCTTTCTAGTTGGCCACACCCATTCCCATTGACACCACCCATTCAGCTGTCTCTTGCAGCCCCCCTTTGATTTGAAGTCACCAGCCAGCACTGGTGATGGTAGGATGCTGCTCAGGGCTAAGGTCATACCTGCCTGGGTCACAAAATCCAAGAGCTCCTCCATGTCTCTTTTCATGTAGTCCAGGGAGGTGCATCTTAGGTCATTCACACCCACACCCACATGGACAGTGACAGAGTCATACTTGTACTTGTTGTGAGTGACCTGAGTGCATGTGTTATGTGGCGGATTCTGGCACCTGATAGATGACTAACTGTTACCTTATCCTTATTCAACCTAGTGAGTGGGGCATCAGTACACCTCACTATCAAGTCAACTATGATTAGTGTATTGGGCAAGCTGTTTTGCCTTAGGGGCTTAGGTTGAGGGGCACAATGTGTAGGTGAGCTATCTGTCTTATGGTTTGTGCTGTGTTGTAGTGGTCGAGTGTGTTTCTGCCTTGGAGGTCTATCCTGTTTGGGTAGATTTCTATTGAGAGCCTCCACAAAAGGTGGGTGTGTGGTTTGTGTTTTTATATGAGAGCTGTGATGGTGGATGTTCTGGAGGGCTATGTGTTGCATGTGGTCTGGTGCAGGTGTTGACCTTCTTCACTTGACCAGCTATTCCAGTTTTGGCTTGAGAGTACATGGCTTCCAATTTGGATAGATGAGTGCATCTCTCACAAGTGTGAGTATTGTCAGGTAAGAGGAGAGGGTTGTCTGTGTACATGAGGCACTTACTACACTGCCTCAGAATGCCTAAGTTCACCAGGTTAATAGGAGAAAGCACAGGGAACTGACATTTAGACATGCCAGGAGGGATGATCATTATTACTAAGTACTGGAGCAATCTCCTTATATAATCCTTTCACAGGAAAATGTCTCTCAAACTGTCTGAGTCTTTACAGAGCACTGCCAAACACTTGAGGGGAAACTAATATGTAGACCCTGAGAATTTAAGAATGAAGTATTTAGGCAGATTTTCTGAAGTTAGAAAGAAATCAAGCAGTACTTACTGAAAAATAAAGAATTAGCTTGTCAAGAATGATGAAAAGAAGGGAGTCACATGAATGGCTACTGCCTGGCTACTAATAATGCTGGTCTCAGCACAGCTTCACTCTGTTGAGATACAATACTCATTTGCTTCTTCTCTCACCAGAAGCAAAATGTTAGCACCAATCCCAAGAAGAGAAGCAGGCCATGTCCTGTTTGGTGATCCATAGTCTTGTCCCAGATGATGCAAGGATCTGCAGGCTTGTAGCCTTTTTCCTGGTAGATGCCTCAAATAGCAACCAGACCAATCAGGTACGTTAAGCACAGGCACTCACTCTCCAACCAGAAAGAGTCAAGAATCAATGCACTCTGCTCCTACTCTCACCAGGATTAGAATGTAAGCACAGATTCCAAGCTATCACCTATAAAGCAGTTAACAAGCTTAAACTGTACCAGTAAGAACATATGCAAAACACTCAGAAGAAACATCAGTGCAGGAACACTGTAAAGCAAGGTACATTACCAAGGAGGAACACACAGGCAAATGTGTGGGATACAAGAGGTGTGAACAACAGAAGTTGTCATTGAACAGATAAGATATCATCATACAGATAAACAGCACAGAACATTACCCATCAAAGATCCACTATCATACCACATCTAGGTTCATGATGTGTATGGAAGTGTGTCAGCAAATACATACCGCAAAACAGGAGCCATACACTAAAGTGCTGCATCACACATAACATTGTGTGATATGCAACAGTGTGTTACTACACAGTATAAATCCTACTGCAGCATTCGTAATGATATGCATGCCAATTACTGGCCCAAAAATTGTAAAATTAAACAAGCATCACAGCCAGTGGTTGATATGGAATGTCACACTGAAGGTGACACTAGTATGCACAGGTTACCTCTGCAACATGACTCAGTTCCAGGTAATATAGGTGCAAACATGGAGAGCATTGAAGATAGTGACTACAAAACATACATGCAACATGCAACATTGTTGGGGTTACAGCAACAAAGGCATATACATGCATGCAGATTCAATCAGATATGAGAAGGCACATATGGGGAATACAAGTCAGCATGATGACTGACAATGAAAACTGGTACATAGAAATGCAGTAACTGCTGAGGGTGAGGCATGTGTAGTACAATATTAAAATACCAAAAGTGACGCAGGTATGCATACAGAAGCATAGCTGTGCATGCAGAAATGGCAGACAAAAAGGAAAAGCATAATATAAGCATCAGTCCTATCCATCCATAAGCAACTGATGCAATCATGAAACCATGAAATCAGTTATTATAATACTGTTGTCAATATCTGTACAGACATGTCAATGTCAAAGAGGTAATACATATCACAAACTGAAGCTAGTCACCTAGATAATTGATTGAAAAAACAGTGGTATCAGACAATTGAACTATCTGATATAGAGTCATTTTTCAGTGGTCAGCATAGTGGTCATCATCACAGTGTCAGAATGACATAGGACACACACTCGATCAACTTTTGTGGTATTCCAATGCAGTTTAGGCCACACATGCTGACTGCTCACAGCAGAGTCTTGGCTGCCCTGCCACATGCAGAAAAACATGGCCCATGGTGCTCTAACGAGGACCTGGATGTGGTGACACTAGCATCTGGGGAAACAGTGTGGGTAGGAGCAGGACTGTGATGTGACTGTCTGGATGTGACTGCTTGTCTCACAATGGACTGGACAACAGCAAATGTGTGCCACATTGCAGGACAGACATTGATGTCCAATGGCTATGTGTGGGTGTAATGAGAGGGTGTCTGCATCTTCTCAATAGAATTATTTTGCTTAGTACAATTATGGCATGTGACACACAGTTAGTACTATGGCACTGATCTAGCACCACTGTAACATGAATTTCAAAAGATTGTGCTACAGATAACACAGTCATGCTGTGCAGCCAATGCTGTCATGACCTCTCCATGTCTGCACGTCTGACCTTCATGTAACACACATAGCTGGTGTGCTATATGATCAGTGGCATTGGCAACTGCATGCAAATCAGTGCCTTGATGTCACTGTGAATGTTGATTCACCGGTAATAGTAAGTGGAAAACCTCTGACATGCATCTGTGCACGCCAGCTATACTCCTACTTGTAGCCCAATGGGCAGTATTACTCCATCATGAGGAAGAGTCACCACCATTACCAGACTCTACATGGGGCAGTGGGTCACGGTCATCATCATGTCGAACCTCTGATGTCCCCCACCCCATCAGAATGGCTGGCCACATTATCTGCCATATCTGATGCTACAGCATGATCCACATGGAAGTCCCCTTCTAGGATGGATAGTAAAATCAATTCAGTGGCGTGTGTGCCATGGGCCATGCTATCACTGTGAGACACATCACATCCCTCCTCAGGATCAGTGGACAGGCTACTGGAGGAGGCAGTGAGTGGATGTACTACAAGAAGAGCTAGATGACATAAGTCAGATACCTTCACACAAATCAATGATGTAGCTTAGTAATTGAATATAAGACAACTATATTATTACAATGCTAATGAAGATATAGACTTACCAGGATGTTCCAGATGTGGATGGTTCTGAAACCTTCAGGAACACTGTTATCTCATCTAAGGGAAGCAAGCATGGCCCACCTTCATGGCCATTCCTTACCCTCCCATAGAGGCAGACTGTGTTAGTTGCAAGTAGGATCATGTCAGGGGAACATTGCCAACAGGCCTCCCTGAATCTGTTGTGACTGCCCACAGCATTAATCATGTCTATCAGGTCTATCTACACTTTATTCCTCCACAAAGTATTTCCCATCCATCGAAGAAGGCTGTGGAAATGCTGATGCACAGCCTCAATTATAATTTCATCTCTCTGTGTTGGAAATTGTCTCTTCGACTTTTGATTGACGTCTGGAGGACACTGTGGTTTGTACCTGTTATACTTTATATGGGGGCTTACATATTGACATGATGATGATGTTTCAAGCATATGTCAACTGACTTGTTTGCCTCTCATTTACATTGTAAAGCTATTCAAAAAATCTATTTAATGTTTATTACTGTTAATGTAGAGATAAACACAATGGATATGAAAACAATGTCTGAATAAGTAGCACATGTAACAAGAGCATCACATGTAACAATCCATTAAAAATTGCAGTTCATATGTGAGATATGAAATCCATGGCTATGGATATCACAGGTAGGGACAACCACACAACTATTGTGCCATGCACTCATTACTATAGTAATGGCATTTCCACAGTCATATGCACATAAAAACATAATGAGCATGTGTACCCCAAGAATGTCAAATGTCTCCCATATACAACTGCAGTCAGTGACACACATCATAACAAATATTACTGTCATTATATGGTATGTTACACTCATAATGAAAATTATACAGAAACAGTATTGAAAATAGCCAGCTCAGCTTATTAAAATGAGCTGTTATGCACTCATGGCTACAGTATCAACACTATGAATAGTGAACAGTCTATGACATGCTCATGAAGGTGCAAACAACTTATTCTACAATTACTACCCATTAGAAGTATCTGTAATCTAGTCAGTGAACATAAATTAATGTAATCTGTCCTTTTCCATAGACATACCACAGACATTACAGGTTAATTAAAAATGACTACGGATATATTTTTATTCCCCTCTGTATCCATAGTAACTATATTACTTAGCATCAAGGAGTATCTGTAAACTAGTCAGTGAACATACAACTTAATCCATAAACATACCGCTGACATTACACGCTAATCAGAAATGACTACAGATATATTTTCATTACATCCTCATCCATAGTTCACCAGGGCTGTTTCCTTTTTATTCATGAAAGTGCATATGGGTAAAATGTCCTTAAGCACTGATGATCATTTGCCCATCTGTATGCATATTGTTCAATTCTACACCCCTTCTTTATGTCACCGACAGATTGTAATGCAGACAATTTACCAAAAAAGGAATGGCAACATGTAAAATGTTATAAAAAATAGGGCATTTCCACATTTACATTAATAATGTAAAACAATGTGATACTGTCATGTTGTGGATAATGTATTCAAGCAGTGTGTGTTAGGTAAAAATGACATTAACACACAGTGGGTAATGCAAAGTCATCTTGAGATATAAATGATTTTTTAGTAAAGCAGTTATGACTATTACCTATATTTTCATACTTATTAATGTCATATAAACTCTATCACCAATGGTGAGCAAATGGTGCCAACTTATGCAAAACATTAATGTGCACTGTTACCATTGATATTTGCCATCTGCCACAAATGTTTTTGCAGATTAATATACTCTTTATATTTATATGCATAATATGTATATGTCCAGCAATATCGCAAAAAGTATGCTGTCTCCTCTTGTCATACATCATTGGAAAACTCTTGACAATTCCCTCACTAATATCTTAGATCGGGATCGATTCTGGGACCCCCTACTGTTTGGAATCTACTTCTCCAAAACACAGGCTGAAACTAAAGGAGTGTGTCTGACAAAGCTTGCTGATGACTGCAAACTGGTAGTGATCATTGAAACTCCTAGTGATGTCAACATTCTGCAAGAAGGTCTTACATAGACAAATGAGAGGTGCCCAAGTCATGGTCTTAAATGTAATGCAAAAAAATGCATTATCATCCCCTTCAGTAAGGGTGATGTTCCTGCAAACTACCACATCAACAGCAATACTCTAAGCACACAGTCAGTGGTGAGATGTGAGCACATAGGTCGACAGCAACCTTAACTTTGATCACCATGTCTCCACAGTGGTAAGAAGGGCATTTTATGTTGCTCATCTCATAAGTAAGGACATTGCCTCCAGAAAAAAAGAGGTTATAACCCCCCTGTACACTTCCCTCATCAGGCCAATAATAGAGTACAATGCTGTCTTTGCTATGTTCCTTTCTAAGCACCTGCAGCAATTGGAGAGACCACAAAGATTCCTTACAAAGAAAATGAAGGATCTTCAAGATCTGTCTTATGCAGACAGACTGAAATCATTACCACTTTACTCTGTGTCATACAGACTGCTCAGAGGCAGCCTGTGGCTTGCATTTAGAGCAATCTCTGACCCAGCTTTGATATAAATGCTGTACATTCGCAAGTCAATTGGCACACAGGTCACTCACTCAAAGGACCTTAACCTGGTTTGTGATACCAACAGAACTTGCTGGAGAGACAGATTTGTATCACAGAGGTTGCCCCACTTTTGGCATAAGCTTCCTATTCATGTTAAACAAAGCCCGTCATAGGCCCTATTTAAACGCAATTTGGACAATTGAATGGGTATCCAGAAATTCACCCCAGGGGTTCCACCTGTGTCCCTCTTGGACAGGGGCAAAAGGTGCTGATTTTAGTGTCTACTTGAACCAGACACCATTGGGAACACAGGTTAAACTTGGCTAGGCTTGAAAGGGCCCTGGGGCTGTTAGCCTAGTAACTGCCTTTGATCTTATAATCATATGATCTATCTTCCATACTTACAGAAATATAACCTTTTGTTTGACTATAACACTAGTATTTTTTGGTAAAAAAATACAGTTTTCTTTTGTGCATCTGCAATATAAAATCAGCAGCTACAGAGAGACCTTTGATACTAACACCATTTTAAAGCCCATTTTTGACTAAAGAGATATCAATTTTAACATTTTTTTGTAACCCATGCCATTTATCACATATTATAAAACTAATGAAGTTTGTTTCTGGTAGAGAATTCTGGAGAAGAGTTCTAAGGATGCAAGTGGTTTTCTGGCCCAGAAGATTTTGGGAAGCAAAGGTATTAATTGGTCTCCTGTTGTTCAGGATTAAATGCATTAAGTACCATTTGCACTTTATATAATTAATGAGTTCATTACCATTCAATGTTTTGGAATCCATTTGAGCAACTCAGCGTAAGTTTGCAAAATAAGGCACATTAACTAATAGTTTGGTGTAACTGGAAGGTGCTCGGTGGCTCTAACCAATAGGTGCTCGATGGCCTCTAAAAGTGGGATACCATCCTATATGTCACAATTTCAAAATGTGATATTGAGACATTAACTGCTCATACCATTGCCACCTGCAAACTAAGTGGAACCTCGGCATTTATGTCAAGGTGTTTTGTACCACTATCAATGAGGCTATCAAACTAGAAGATGCTTCAGCATGTCTGAGCACCAAATTGGAAGAAAAAGAAGAAGATGCCAGAAATGCTCACTGCCTATGGTGGAGATGAGCAGAGGATGAGAACATGCCCCAGCAACTTTGCAAAGATCAATATTTATAACCAGATTGCAAATAAGCACCACACTGGGACTGGGATCTAATGGACTGGCATGCAGATTCCTCACTGCTATTATGATCTGCATTAGGGATATGCAGAGGATCTTTGCCAGAGAGTCACAGAGGTCTGACATCAGTACTGATGATAGTAATGCATATATAGTTAACATTACTGTTTTGATGCTGTCTAATGTTATCCACAACTATACTTGACAAGTGTACAAATTCTGAATCAGCTTTGATTATGACTGTACATTTATATGGACTTCACACATACAACTGTTACTGACATTCCATATATTCTGCTTTTAGCTGAAAGACGTGATGTGCATTAGGATAATTTGCTTATATCCCATGTGCCTCTGATACAAGAGGGTTGGGATGTCACTCAGTGGAAGTTCTAGCTTTGCTGGAGTTTTCATTTTGTTTTTATATATTCTGCTTTTTGAAATGGTAATGAATTATTTCACTTAGCTTAATGGTTAAGACATTAAGTAATAAATCTGAATGGCTGCTTGATGTAGGTTCAAATCTCATTGTAGGCTACCTTTTAATATTAGTGGTTATGTAGATAATATTTAACATAACATAAGGAATCCCTATGTTTGTTTGGCAACTTATACAGTACAGCATTCTATACATCTAGAGTTTTCATGGTTCACTGAAGCCTATAGCTCATAGGCCATGGATGACTATGCATTTCTTCATTATCAGTAATTCTTCAAGAAGTATTACACAGTATACAGTAGACAGTCAAGTATTCGAATGTCGATTATCTGAAATGTCAATTATTTGAACACAGCCTTCCAAAGTTTTGGGTAGGAAAAATAATAAAGTCTGACTATATAAATGTTATATGTATTCACTTGTGTGTGTTTTTTGAGGTTGTAACCCGCTTGTGTGTGAAAAATATTCTTTATTGTCCAGTGAGATCACTGAATGGTTGAAAAGTGTATTCTCTGCATGCAGATAAAACAATATTTTAGATGTTTTTTATCCAGTTCAATGTATGTTTGATTATCAGAACAGTTTGATTATCCGAACTACCCTATGTCCCAATCAGTTTGGATAATTGACTCTATTATACTTTTATATTTGTGAATGATGAGTAATACATACATTATTAAGCTGGACATTATAGAATATACATTATTGTAATATCTATGTTTGTTCTAATCACTTTCATGAATGCAAGACCACAGCAAATCAGTATGGCTGAAATATGTTGGGAGTTTGTAAAAAATAATGAAGTATAAGACAACTAATCTCAGTATGCTGACTCATAATAATGCTATAAAGTGGATAAATATTCCCCGGGATTCATGAACCTTGCGCCAGGCGCCAGCATAGCGTCGGCGTTATAACGCCAAATATGGCTGCTTAGCGATTCAGGTATGAATGAATTCCACGTGCACTACCGGCGTGCGCCGGACCTTCCCCGCCCCGGGCGTAGGTATGCAAAACACACTGTGTGCGGTATTGCACCATGCAAATGAGGGCAAATAGCGATCCGCGAAGTGGCGCAGGCGTGGCGTAAGACGCGGCAATGTAAACCAAAAAGGTTTACATTTACCCAAACATACCGGAGGAGTAACGGAAGGCTGTCAAAGTCAGGTATCATATAGGTGCAATATGCCAATGTGGAAAGGCACCGAGAATGTCCAAAGAAAATATGCACAAAATGTAAAAAATGACATAAATGGCGCGTACGTAGAAAGAACAGCAGACCCCGGGATGTGTGCACAGAAGTTGTAAAGCAATGAAATAATATGATAATGTCCGAAAAGAGCATTAGAACACAAATCAGCTGCACAGCCACCACACACCATAGTATGTATGTAAAGCTGCAACCCCAGCGCAATGGTTGTCAAGGAGTGGAGGCGGTGTCCGCCGTAACCAGGTATTAGTAGTCAATTCCATGCAAATGAGGCAGATAATAGTGAATCGCAAAAAGCGCCAGCGTAAGGATGGAGCAAACGGCGTGGTGATGCGACACCGAGGAGTGGCCTACGAGATACATGTCAACCACACAGGGTGTGCCACTGTAGGAGGAAGGATATTGGAGGACAGCAAATCTGGGCTGTACAATGCACATCACAGCATCAGGACTGGCGTGTTAGGAAATAGATGCGCTGACAGTACAGAATGCGCGTACAAATGCATGTGCACGAGGATGACTACGTTCCCGAAACCAGTCATGTGACGGCCTCACCGGCAACAACCAGGGATATAGGAAGGTAATGCGGAGAATACGAGCAAATGCGGAAGCAGTGTAAATGTATCCGTAACGAGCAATTAACACCAATCAATGCAGGAAGGGCAAACGCCGGCAGCTGATAAGTCTGCATGCAGACTCCTGCAGAACGGGAAAGGAGGCATATGAGAGCAAAGATAATAGGGATGTAGTAGAAATGCAAAGAGCAAAGAACCGAAATAGCACAGCCAAGTACAGAGGTAGCATAACTGCGGCTGCAGATAAAATGCATCATATGCCATGTGCCTGCAGGATGCAGTAATGTAAGATGCCAGGCGAAGGCAATGCAGGCAACTGTAATGTAACACTACAGGCAGTACTGTTG